>NC_046308.1:39845093-40145093 GCF_004115265.2 Rhinolophus ferrumequinum | reverse complement strand
AGAGGCAAGTGGTAGTGTCTCTAGAGAGGCAGGCTCAAGTGGTAACAAGTCCAAGGTTATACAAGGAGCTCTTGGAGTTGGATGGATCCTCGTAAGCCTATGTTCCCAAGTCCCCTATTTGACCACCAGCCTGTGCTGGGCCAGGGATAAGGCTGGCTATTGTTTGGTTTCAGGTGACCCCTGGCCTTTTGCTCAGTCTCACCTTCGCTCCTAGTGGGCATCCAGACTGCCCATGTTGGGTGAAGAGCTGGAAAAATTCTTCTCCTTCTTCCCCTAAGCTTGCCCTCGCCTTTTCCTTTCCCCTCTCCCCAGGAGTCACCAGAAGCATCTTCCATTCTGAATATAAAAGAGAAGTATTATACTTTAGCTTCAGCAAGAGAGGTGATAATGACAATATAGGAGAAATTATTTATCCAGGTAGTTAATGTCTGAATAATTCTGAAGGCCATGTGGCATATTTCTTTCAAAAGGAGACTCCTAGCCTCAGCTGCACACATGGAGAAGTGGGGCAGGGTACAACACTGTCCTGAATTCTTCATCTGGTGGAGTCGGAGCCAGGTGGTTTCTGTAGCCTAGAGACATAAACTAACACTACGTTGGAGAGGGGCCAGGTGGGGTTCAGAGTGGGTGAGAGGCTCTGGCCTGAGAAAGGTCCAGTGAAAAGGAACGGGATCCTGTGGGAAGCACACAATGGGATGATGGTGATTTTTTAGTTTGGAAGGACTTGTTTACTTCATTTTCTGAAGACAGTTGCCCGAGGAAAGGTGGGTGGGAGTCCATTCTGGACACTATCTCTTGGGTGTTCATCTACCCCTATCTGCTACCAACATCCTACCCTGTTCTTCTAAGGCCAGCTGTCCAATAGGGGAGTTTCTTAAAAGGCAGGTCATTAGGATTTAATGGGATATTTCCCGACAGACAGGGGGATCATAAAATACTACTAATTTAGAGCTAGCAGATCACAGAGTCATTTTGCCTGTCAGCTAGGAAAGGCGAGTCATGAAATTATGGCAGTTCCTGCCCTCCTCTCTCCAGCTCTCCCTAACCACCCCACTGCGCTGCAACTGAGATGGCCCAGAGCACCTGCTGGACAGAGCTCCTCCCTACTGGGAGCCATGAATGCAGTCCTGGCCACCTGGTTGGTATTTAGCAAGGCTGAGCACTTCAGGAGGTCCGGTGGTGTCAGAGCAGGGTCCAGGTGGCCCCGAGCCCCTGTGCAGTGCACAGACTCCTTGGCTCTGGCCCTAGGGACAAAAACTGCAGCCCAGACATCCTTTTAATGCCCTTGATCCCCTGCGGTAGGGTTTTCCAGAGCCTTGATCTGTCCTTTCGGTAGAGTGAGTTGAACAGCTGAAGGAAGTTGGAAAAGTGGTGGTAGCAGTGTCCCAGTGAGTGTATGCCTGTGAACATATGCATGAGACAAAGAAGGAGAGAGACGGAGAGAAGGAGAGAGATAGGGCAGACAGTGAGAAGGAGAGAAACAAGGCTAGGGGGCAGAGAAATAGAGTGGCACTTCCCCAGGGCTGGGACATTTGGTTGAAGTTAAGTCATCTGTATCTACATCTATAGGAGACGGGACATGAGAACAGAGCTGGGCACAGCCCAGGGGAGGCCAAATGTTCCAACAGCCGCAGGATCGCTTGGGGCCCTGGTCTGCGATTCTGCTCTTTGGCTGAGAACATGCTGAGTTAATGCTTCCCAAGAAACTGGAGAAAGAATGAGGTTTAGAGCTGTGCCTAGGCATTCGATGGAACCAACTCTAGACATGGACTCCAGAAGTCTCTGCTACTTAACACAGCAGGCATGACTGCTCTGCGGTCACATAAGAATGAGGATACTATCATGATGTGTGTTAAGCAGACAACTAGGAACTTCTAGGACATACCAGGCATCCAGTAAGCTGATATTAACCACCTTCCCTAGCACAGCGCCAGACACATACTTGGCTCTCAGTGTAACCTGGTGTAATCAGATTGTTAATCCTGCAGACCACTCAGCAGAGGCCCCTCAGTCCTGGAGTTTGGAACTGCCAACCTCTTTTCCAGAGTGGCTATTACCATTTTGCATTCCCATCAGCAATGTATGGGAGCCCCACTTGCTCTGCATCCTCACCAACACCTGATGGTGTCCTTTTAAAAACACTTAAACATTGTTTTTCTCCATTTTAATAGATGTATAGTGGTATCTTGTGTTAATTTGCATTTCTCTAATGATTAATGATGTGAGTGTTTTTTCATCTGCTTATTTGCAATCCGTATATCTTCTTGGGTAAAGTATCTATTTGAGCCTTTTGTACATTTTTGTATTGCTTGTTAGTTTTATTATTATTGAGTTGTTTTGAGAGTTTGTTATATATTCTGGATACAAGTCCTTTATCAGATATGTGAATTTACACATATTTTCTCCCAGTCTGTGGCTTGTCTCCTCTCTCTCTCTCAAAATCACAAGACCATGTATATTTATGAAAATAGAACATAGACCAAGACATATGTAATTCACTGATCACACACCACTCCTCTATTGTCAGTCAGAGAATGGTTCCAGAAGACATCCTCTTTGAGACTCTTATCATGATAGTCCAGATTTTGTGGTTTATTATTATTTTAATTGTAGTAAAATATAATATAAATTTTACTATCTTAGCCATTTTTAAGTGTACAGTAGAATTCAAATACATTCACATTGTTTTACAACCAATCTCTCGAACTCTTTTCATCTTTCAAAACTGAAATTCTGTACCCATTATATAACAATTCCCTATTCCCTCCTCCTCCCAGCCCATGGCAACCACCATTTTACTTTCTGTCTCCATGAATTTGACTACTCACTAGGTGGAATCAAATAGTATTTGCCCTTTTGTGATTGGCTGATTTCACTTGATATAATGTCCTCAGGGTTCATCCATGATGTAACATGTATCAGAATTCCCTTCATTTTTAAGGATGGTAATATTCCGTTGTATGTATATGCCACATTTTGCTTATCCATTCATCCGTCAATAGACTTTTGGATTGTTGTCACCTCTTGGCTATTGTGAGTAATGCTGCTATAAAATTGGATGTAAATATATCTCTTTGAGAGCCTGCTTTCAATTCTTTTAGATTGTTTTCATTATTTTGGCAGCGCCTTTTGAAAAGCAGAAGTTCTTAATTTGATAAAGTCTAATTTATCAATTTTTTTCTTTTATGGATTGTGCTTTTGGTATTTTATGTCAGTCAGTACTGATTGCCTAATCCAAGGTCACAAATGGTTTCTCTCTTGTGTTTTCCTCTAGAAGTTTTATGATTTTAGATATAGTTTTGGTCTATGAGTCATTTTGAGTCGTTTTTGTATACAGTGAGAGGTATGGCTTAAGGTTTATTTTTTGGCAAATGGATATCCAATTGTTTCAGTGAGGCTGACCAGCAGCCACAAATCAACGAAAGGCCCGAAAGGGGGAGTGGGAATGAACAAAGACACTTACACAAATGTTGATGATGCGATCGATCGGTCTCCAGTGATGCTGAAGCCCTGAGTTTACTCTCCTTCACCAATTTATACCATCAGAGTACATGCAGCTTAGCAGTTACAGAAATGCATTACATCATTGAACGTAAATTTTTAACTTTAACATAGACACTACAAATCACTAAAAGCTCCCCAAAGCAATTATCCCATAACAGAGCCTATCAATTATCCTGATAGCCATCAGTGATCTGTGTCCGAGAAACTGGCCATTCCCACCACATTCCTCAGCAACTTGTAAACATCCACCAGTTGCAGGCAAAGATAACAACTGAGCCAGTTTGCAAGGCTTCAGAATAACAAGAAATTATGGCTCCCCACATTTCAGCACCATTTGTTGAATAGATTGTCCTTCCTCCACTGACTTACTTTTATATTAGATATGATTTTGAGATAGGATTAACAACAGGACTGGTTTTTTGATGTGGAACATAAGAGAGAACGAGGAATTAATGGTCACTGGGAGTTTGGCTCAAGCAACTGGTTGGATTGGGGTGCCATTTTCTAAAATGGGGGACTCATGGGGAGAAAAAGTTTGGGGGATGCAAGTTCAGAGTTATGTTTTGGAAAGCCCTATGAGACATATGAGCATTTGGCAAGGGGACAGCTAGGCATGAGTGTGGAGTTCAGTGCAGAAGTAAGGGCTATACATACAAGTCACTGGCACAAAGAAACGGGCAGATAAGCTGATGCTTAGAGTGTCACGTGTGATAGAAGTATGTGCAAAGGGTAGCAGGGCTCTGGGACAGGAGTACAGTGGGGAGCAGGGAAGGACCTTATAAGAGTTCATGTGAATAGATCTTAAATGGTGAGTAAAAGTTTGTCAAGAGAGGATGTCGGGAACGACGCTTTAGGGGAAGGATCAGAATGTGCAAAGACTTAGGAGCATGAGGTGTGGGTCATTCAGGGGACTGCAAAGAGTTTGAAAAAGCCAGAGAAAGGAGGATGAGAGATGAGTCTGGAAGAACATAGTTCAGGGAGGGCCTTTATTTAGAGAGGAATTTGGACGTTCTCATGTAGACATTGGACAAATCAATGAGAAATGTTCTGTAAGGGAGTGACTAGTCCTTCTTCCCTCAGATGTTTGTTTTCTGTAAATGACTGAGCTGTGGTGAGAATTAGAGGCCCTGAGACAGGAAACAAGAAGGTCAGTGAGTAGGTGCCTACTCACGCTGAGGTGCTGAGTGTCTCAACGTGGCACTAGTTGGAGGGATGAGAATTCGGGGTGACAATGAATCCTTTACGATGAACACCCTCCCTTTTTAATGCCCCCTTCCTCTGCCTCACTACCAAGGCTGCCCTTCCTCTAACTTGTAGGGTGGTTCTGTCCTTAGGGATTCCCTGATTAGATTAAACCCCACAATTTACATGAATTTCTCTTTGTTTTGGCTTATCCCAAACCTGAGGTGTACTTGAGATCAAGACACCTGCTACTTCCTCAGGTTCTGCCCCAGGAGCTGCTGGGGACGTAGGCGTGGCAGTGAGGGAGGCCCCCACAGGAGCCTTCAGTAGACTGGCATTAGGTCTGATCCTTCCTGCATCTGGGGGCCTAATCAGACCCTGTTTGTCCTGACAGGCAGACAGATGCTTCGTTTTCACTCTGTCTGAAATTGCTCCATAATACCAGTCGGAGTTAGAGAGGCATTTTTATTGATTAAACAATTGAGGCAATTTGTCTTTACAAAATGGAAAATATAGAGGTGTCTCTTTCTCCTTCTGTATATATTACGCAGGCTTATTTATTAGAGTCAACAGCCTCTGCTTGTAATCAAGCTGACGTTTATGATGGGCTGCTTTATAATGCCAGGCTGAGATGATATAATGGGAACGGGAGTGCAAAGAAGCTTTAAGTAACAACACTGACAATCGGGTGAGAGACCCCCAGGGAAGGCAGTACAGGCTGGGTATGAGTGGTTGGAGGGAATCGTGGAGCAATTTTGATATGGAAAAAGGATTTTTATAATGCCATGTGAAGAAAAGAGCATAGGTTTGGGATTAATTGGCTTGAGGTTTGAATCCTAGCTCTGTCATGTATTGCCTATGTCACCTGGGAGAAGTTACTTACTTAAAGTCTCTGACACCTGAAATAGGGATAATGATATCTAATGAGATGGCCTATGTGAATTGCCTAGCACAGTATCAGAATATGTACTTATTATTAGCTTGATCTCTCCAGAATGGGATTCTTCTAGGTAGTGGTGGGTATTGTTAGGGTGCTTGGGCCAGTAACTTATACAGTGAGCAAGTCAGGAGCTCTTCAGGACTCATTGTCGGGCCCAGCCCGTTCATCCTAAAACCTGTCTGCAAGGCTAGATGAGTTCAGATGCGCAGGTATGCCTGTGTTGTGGCAACTTGGGCCGGATTACCTGGCCAGGCACTGGTCAGCTCTGGTGCTGGGTTAGTCTTCAGGGGCAGGAAGCAAGCACCTAGAGCCCGGTGAGCTGCCTTTCAAATTGAGTGGGAGGAGCATGGCCTGTGGGACAAGGATGCCACTGCTAGAGTAGCCAGCTGTATTATTAAGAGTTTTTTTTTAATTAAAACTCATTGGGGTGACAATGGCTAGTAAAATTATGTAAATTTCAAATGTACAATTCTGTAACACATCATCTGTACCTCACATTGTGTGTTCACCACCCAGAATCAGTTCTCCTTCTATCACTATATGTTTGACCCGTTTATCCTCATCCACCACTCCCCTCCCCCCTTACCCTTTGGTAACCACTAAACTATTGTCTGTGTCCATGAGTTTTTTTTTTTTTATTTGTTTGACTTGTTCCGTTGTTGCTTTCAGTTTTATATCCCACATATCAGTGAAATCATATGGTTCAAAAAAAAATAAAATGGAGTAAAAAAGCGTAAAAAAGAAAAAAGAGATTTTTATGATTCCAAACTGATGCAGCATAATTGTCCTAGCCCTGCAGGGCCCAGTATAAAGGTCACAGTTGGTCATCTGGCTGCTTGGACTTTCCAGGCTGTATGTATGAATTCAGTGTAACACCTGGGTGGTGAGCTGAGGCACACAGCTTACGGGCTTGCAGACGCAGGACAGCGAGCAGCTGGAGTAAACAAGACAGAGACGTCCAGCGCGCCTGTCTCTTCTGGTGTGTGGCTGGGCTTGGCCTGCTCTTGGTGGTACCCGGAATCCAGAGGGAGGTGAAATAGCCTCAGGGGGGCTCTCAGCACGCTCTGGTCCTCAGGTGTTTTAGTGCCTGGATTCAGGGTCTGTTGTGGCAGAAGCTTTTAGAGTATGGTATTCTTGGTGTTGGTATGTTGGGGTGAGGGGGGGTCACTGTGCCACTCAACTCCCCTTTTTACTGCCTGGCAACCAGCCAACAAGCACATATATGGTATCTACTGTGTGCAAGAAGAGAGGGGGATAGGGAATTGGGTCCTGTAAAGTCTCACTGGGAGGGGAGGCAGCAAGCATAATACATCCTTATTGGCTAATTCTTGAGTAGGTTTTTAGAGGACAGGGAGTTACTATGAATTAGACTTGTCATGAAAGCTTTACAGCAGGAGTGGGGTTTGCAGGAGGATTCAGTGAGGTGTGGTAGCCAGGGAAGCATTCTAGGGAGCCCAGGGTGTAAGCCAAGGGCAAAATGTTTGAAATAATGAATGGGAATAGCGTTTTACAAGGTTCTCAATATTTTGGCCAGATAATTCTTTGTTGTGGGAGCTCACCTAGCGTTGTAGGATATTTAGTTATCCCTGGTCTCTACCGACTTGATGCCAGGAGCAATTGCCTCCAGCCCCCACACTGTGACAACCAAACATGTCTCTAGGCTTGCCAAACATCTCCTGGGTGGCAGTGTCACCTCCAGATGAGAAGCACTGGTATAAGGGATAGTCAGAGATAAGAATGAAAAGGTTGGCTGAGCCGAGTCTAAAAGGGTCATGGGTTGCAGGTAAGAAAGTTGGGACTACAGCTCAACAACAACAAAAAACGTCAAATAACCTGATAAAAAAATTGGCAAAAGGTATAAATAGACATTTCTCCCAAGATGTGCAAAGGGCCAATAAACATATGAAAAGATGCTTGATGTCACCCATCATCAGAGAAATGTAAATCAAAACCACAATGAGATATCAACCCCCCACCCACTAGGATGGCACCTATTAAAAACCAGAAATAACAAGTGTTGGTGGGGATGTGAACTTGGAACCCTTGTGCACCATTGGTGGGATTATAAAATGGTGCAACCAACCTCTATGGAAACTGCTATGGTGGTTCCTCAAAAAATTAAAAATAGAACTACCATGTGATCCAGAAATTCCACTTCTGGGTATACATACAAAAATAGTTGAAAGTAGGGTCTGAAGAGATATTTACACACCCATGTTTATAACAGCACTATTCACAATAGCCACGTGGAAGAAGCAACCCAGATGTCTATTGATAGGTGAATGTATAAGCAAATGTGGTATATACATACAACAGAATATTATTCAGCCTTAAAAAGGAGGGAAATTCTGACTGATGCTACAACGTAGATGAACCTTGAAAACATTATGCTAAATGAAATAAGCCAGTCACCAAAGAATAAATACTATGGTTGTACTTAGATGAGGTATATAGTCAAGTTACAGATGTAGAAATAGAATGGTGGTTATCAGGGGCTGGGAGACGGGTCACAAAAGGAGTTGCTGTTTAATGAGGATAGAATTTCCATTCTGCAAGATGAAAAAGTTCTGGAGAGCTATTTCACAACAGTGTAAATACTTAATACTACTGGACTATACACTTAAAATGGTTAAGATGATAAGTTTTATGATATATGTTTTTACCACAACTTAAGAAAAAGAAAGTTAGAACTTAATTCTAGAAATAATGGGGAGCCTTTTATGAGCAGATACTTCAGAGAGGCTGTGGTATCAGCATAGTCTTACAAGGAGATTTTAAAAATTTTGTTTATTAAAAAAACAATTGTGGTAAACTCTACAGAACATAAACCTTACCATTTTCCATTTAAAGCATTCATAACTGTACCATTCAGTGGCATTGTGTTCGTTCACATTGCTGTAGAACTGTCACCAGCATCCATCTCCAGAAATTTTTCAGCTTCCTAAACTGAAACTCTGTACCTGTTGAACACTAGCTTCCTAGTCCCTCTTCCCCGCAGCCCTCAGTAGCCACCATTCTACTGCCTGTCTCTCTGAATTTGACTAACCCAGCTTCCTAATGTAAGTGGGATCATAAAATATTTTTGCTCTTGTGTCTGGCTTATTTCATTTAGCATAATGTCTTCAAATTCCTTTTTAAAGCTGAACAGTCCTCCACTGTATGTCTATACCACATTTTGTTGATCTATTCATCCACTGATGGACATTGTGTCATCAGCAGCTTTTGCTCAGAATGGAACTACCTTCTCAACCAAGGGTCACAAAAGTCAGATGCAATATAGGGCCAAGCTGCCTGGTAACATAAAGGCACCAAGCAGCCCAAACTGAAGACAGTAGTTGTTAAAACAGCTTGTGCTGAGCCCAAGAATGACCCCATCTGTAGTTACCCTACCTCAGTGGCTCTCAGACTTTAGCAGGTATCTGCTTCACCTGTTGGGCTTGTGCAAACAGATTGCTGGGTCCCACCTCCCCCCACACCCCTGAGTTTCTGACTTAGTTGAAGCCCAAGAATGTGTATTTTTAACAAGTTCCCAAGTGATGCCGATGCTGCCAGTCTGAGAAACTTTGAGAACTGCTGCTGTACCTAATTTTGACTCCCAGACCAGGGTAAAGAAAACAGTTTGCAGGCTGTCGGTGTGCAGTGCCTGGCCTCTTCCTAGCAGAGGTCAAAAATCATACTTTGGCCACCGTCTAAATGAAAGCTTTCAAGGGAAGGCTTCGCACATGAGAGACACCTGCTTTGGGCCCAAGACACAACCTCAGGAACTCCCATTGACTCCACCCCCGGAACGGCCTCAGTGCTGGCTCCCTGTGTCTCATTCTCCTAGTCCATCTCCTTGAAGTAGACGCAGCTACTGGAGAAGGACAGCGCTCAGCATGTTTGAAAAATGACAAAGGCGTTGAGCCTATGAACTTAAACCACTTGCTTTGGGAGCATTCCTTGTTTGCACTCCCTGCTTGCAGTGGGAACTCAGAACAAAACATGAATCCCCTTGGGCCTTTTACTACCCCATGCCTGCCCTGTCTGTCCCTCTGTCCACAATAATAACCATCCTCAGCAGGACAGAGCACATTTGTCTCTTTTAATACATATTTAAAAGGTACTGATAACCAAAACGGCCAGAGGCATGCGCACACAGCCCTGCTTGGGTTGCTGGCATTTTCACATGTAAAGGATTCTCTCCTTTACTTCCTGGAAGGCCAGAGCAGGAAGGGGCCTCAAAGGTCATTTTACCCAAAACCTTGAGGCTAGCGAGAGAGGTAAGGGTCTCAGGGTTATGAGGCCAAGGAGGAGAAGAGTCAGCTCTGGGACTCCAGTCTTTCTAACCAACGTACCCTGCAGGTTCCAGGACATACCTATCACGTGGGTCAAGGTCTGGGTCCAAGAAGTCTCAATGCCTTTTCCATCCATGAAGGATTAATCCCCACCGGCTTTTTCTTCTTTCTCTGTAGTGTTTCAACCGCATCCCAGTTCCTGCCACTTACGTCTGCCTCTGCTTCTTATTAGCTAGCTCCAGGAGGCCCCTACCTGTACCCTTGTTTCTGAGTTCTTCCTGCCTGGGTAGAACATTTCCTTGTAGCCTCAGGCTTTGTCTTTCCCAGAGAGATAGAATGAAATTGTGCAGGCTTAACCCACAAGGAGCACTCAGCTGTGTGTATCAGCCTGGTGGCCTTAGGTCTGGGTCCCAGACAAATCCTTGGTGGTGACTTCTAGCACTCTGACGACCAGGTGTCTCCTCCTGCTGGCCTGTCATCTTCTTCGTTGCTGTATTTATAGGCTGCACATAGTGTACTCACTTCAGTAGTGCAGTGAATAAGTGGATGCATAAATAGTCTTTGCTCATTCCCCTGATTCAGAGTCCAGGCTCTTCTTGCATGACTCAGTGGCCCACGTCAGTGGGGTCTTAGACCCCGATGGTCTAATGTCCCCTGTGGGGACAGAGTCCCAGAGAGCAGTTTCCAGGCTCTCGGCCTCACGTGGAAAGGTGCTGGCTTGGGTAGTAGATGGCTGTCAGCTGTGGCTAGTTGGCAGTCAGCTGATACCAGTTAGCCAATTAACCACTGATAACTGCGCTGGTTGGGGAGTCGGTAGGTTGGCAGGCAGCAAAGCAGACAGCAGGTTGCAGGTCATGTGGCTCCAGCCTCCAGTGAGTCTCTGGTGGTGTGGCTCCCCTACCCATGGCTCCGTGGGTGTTCCTTTTTGGCCTAGCCACATCCTGCGTTTTTTGTTTTTTTTTTTTAAATTTATTGGGGTGACAATTGTTAGTAAAATTACATAGATTTCAGGTGTGCAATTCTGTATCACATCATCTATAAATTACATTGTGTGTTCACCGCCCAGAGTCAGTTCTCCTTCCATCACCATATATTGGATCCCCCTTACCCTCATTTCCCACCCCCCAACCCCCTCACCCTCTGGTAACCACTAAATTACGTTCCCCAGATTAATTTTCAAAACCCCGTGGCCATCTTGTGGTTACTGATTGTTTTCTAATCCCCTCACCTACCCCTTTACCCCCACCCTCCCCGCCCATCTAGCAACCCTCAGTTTTTCCTCTTTGTCTCCAAAACTGTTTCTGATTAGTTCATTCACTTATTCTTTTCTTTAGATTCCGCATATAAGTGAGATCATATGGTACTTATCTTTCTCTGTCTGACTTATTTCACTTAACATAATGTTCTCTAGGTCCATCCATGTTGTTGCAAATGGTAAGATTTCTTTCTTCTTTATGGCTGCGTAATACTCCATTGTATAAATGTACCACAGTTTCTTAATCCAGTCATCTACCGATGGGCATTTCGGTTGTTTCCATGTCTTAGCTATTGTGTATAGTGCTGCAATAAACATAGGGGTGCATAAAGATTTTTGAATTGGAGTTTTGGATTTCTCCGGATAGATACCTAGGAGCACATCCTGCGTTCTTATGTGGGGAGTGGGATTAGAGACCCCACAGGCCGCCTCACACGACAAATGGCGCAGCGAGCAGGGTCTCCCACACAACATCCCCTCAAAGGCAACCTCTGCTGCAGGGTCTGTTCCTCTAGGCCGCATCTCACCTTCCATTTGTGGAGTACTTACTAATGCCAGGCACTGTGTGTCATGCAGGGACTCAGCTCCCGCTCCCCGCACTAGAACGCAGGATATGGTGAGGCCAAAAAGGAACAACAGAGCCACAGACAGGGGAGTCATACCACTATATTCTCACTGGTGGCTGGCCGAGACACAAAAGCAAACATCCACCAGTACCCCAACGAAGGGCCGCCCTGCAGCCCAGTCTCACTAGCGGCTGGGTGAGACACAGGAGTAAGATCCACACGTTCTGCAATCCACAATCTGCTTGCTAACCGCACTGGGCTGGCCGCAATCTGCACTTGCTAACTGCAATCCGCCGTTCACTTCTCTGCCAACTAACAACCCCCTACAGTAGCCATGGCAGTTATATTAGTGGCTAATGGCTTACTGGTAACAGCTGATGGCCACCCAGCCACAGCGGATGGCCATCTGATATCAGCTGATGGCCATCTAATAACCGAGCCAGCACCTTTCCACATGAGGCCAAGAGGCTGGAAACTGCTCTTTGGGACTCTGTCCCAGCAGTAAATCACTGCTAAGTGATTTGCACACATTGTTGCTTCTCCCAGCACTCCCTGAGATGGGTATTGCTATCTGTGTTTTAAAGGTAGGTTAAATGAAGATGTTGAGAGGTTAGCGACTTAACTAATCCTCGGCTCCTTCTCATCCCTGAGTTTCTGAACCTGACCTAAGTCTTGAGACACTCACACATTGTGATGGTTATTACCAAGACCAGTGTGTTCCTTGGTTAAATCACAAGAGATCTGGTTTCTTCATTTGCTTCCTCCTCGACTGGAGGGGTAAACTGAGGCAAGTCACCATACTGGGAGATTTGGCTACATGCAGGGGCCATACCCTCTCTGCCCTCCCCCAAGTCTTCACCCAGGCTTTGACACTGGAGGGTAGGTGGGCCTGGACATAACTGCCATGGATTGCAGGGGGCCTAGTGCCTCATGAGAGCACCGTCCTGTGGCCACCTTCTCTATACAATTCAACCTCATTTTTCACACTCTTCCTCTTGATCTGGTCTCATTGTAGCCGTAGTGCTAATCAGAATCACTTAGACGTGTGCTGGACGGGTCAGCCATGGGTGCATTCAGTGTGCGCTGTGCTGCCTTCTGCCTCCCCCCTCCTGGCCCCTTCCGTCCTCCCTCTACCACTGCCTCTCCTCAGAAGTCCACCTGGTCAGCTTTCTTCTTTCACACACAGCTTTCTTCTCTCCTGTCTTTGTCCCAGACAGCTCTGGTGTTTGCTTGCTCTGGTGTTTGGTTTGATGCTCACAGACAGACATTTTAGGTGTAAGTGAAGTGCTGACGCTTTTACATTATGGTAAGTTGCAAACTGTTTGTTTGAGGCCCCCTGTTCTAGTATCCCCCTCCTGTCTGCATTTGCATCAGCATGGCACAGGAGCTCTTGTTCCCATGGGGTCAGTCAGGGGAGAGATCTTGGAAGAGCAATTCATTTGAGCAGATGTGTCAGTGTCCTTGGAAATAAAAGATGTCAGTACAAATCACCTGTGTTTGCTCTGGCCACAAAGCTTTGGACCACAGGTGGGTCTTTCTTTGGGAAAACCCACTAGGTCAAGGCCATGTGCATTACCAAAAAAAAAAAAAAAAAAAAAAAGGTCACTTTATTAAAGGATATGCTGCTAGGTTCCTTAAAATTGGAGCTCTTTTAGTTTATATTAGTGATTTATAGGTCACTAATACTTGGCAGAGAGTCTTGAGGGACAGGAAAACTTATGTCTTCAAGCTTAAGAACCAGTGCCAATTACAGATCCTTCCAAACTGAAAATGAAGCACCACCAAAGTTGTATGTAAGCCAGTGGGAAGGTGCTGACTCCCTAAAACATGGTCACTCACATGCTTTTAGAAATGGTTCCCAGGGACCCCTACAAAAATGTACTGTTTTTCTTTAATGATGAACCCAGAGAACAGGAACTAAGCTTTCTATGCTGGTTCTCTGATTGATCCCATGCTCTACTCAGCAGTGCATTCCTTAGGCTGGGTGAGAGATTGCCTAACTGAAAGTCAGAATTCAATTCAATGGCCTTTTAAGATTTTTATCCTATGATGTTTCTCTAGTAGACTCCCTCTCTAATCCCTATGGTTCCTATTTATTGCCTTTGCTCCCTTCATGTCTCCCACCCCACCTTCCAAGCCCTCACTCCAAGCTCAGCCTCTGACCACAAAGGAGATGAGGAAATGGAGCTCCCTCATCTTTCCACCCCCGAATCTGCAAGCCCATCGGCAGCGGCGCTCAGATTCATCCCTCCTGAAACTCCAAGCGCCAGTCCTTCCATATATGCCTGGGTCCCAACCTCTCACCTTCTCAGAGACCTCACCTTGGGGTCATTCCCAGCATTGGATAGGCATGCTTTTTTATCTGTCATCGTTGAAAAAGCAGCTTGCAGTTATGTCTTCTCTTTCAGCTCCTGCTCCATTTCTGCTCCCTGTCCTGGCCAAACAACTTAGAAGAGTTGTGAGCACACACTGCCTCCACTTCTTCACCTCCCAGTCACTCCCCTGCCCACTTCAATATGGCATCAGTCCCCATCATGCCACTCCACAGCTTGTGGAGCTCACTAGTAGCTTCCATGTTGTCCAATCCTTTGGACACTTTGCTGTTCTCATCTTGGCTTCTCAGCAGCATTTGACACCCTCTCTTCCTTGGAGACACTTTCTCTAAGCTCTGCATACACTACTACTCTGGATTCCCCCACTTCAGATCAATCATTCTGTCTCCCTTTCTGTTTCCTCTTACTCTTGTCTACATATTGGGTGTCCCAAGTCTTGGCCGTAGGCCTTCTTCTCTATGTACACACTTGTGCTAGGTGAGCTCACCTATTGCCAAGTCTTAAATACCATTACATAGTGATGACTTCCAAATTTCTCTCTTGCGCTCTGGTGTTGCAATTCTGTCTACTTGAATTTTTCATTTGTAAATCCTACAGATATCCCAAACATACACATACACACACACACACACACACACACACACACACACACACACACACACACCTCCAAACTCTTGATTTCTTTTCCAAATTTATTTCTTAAATCTTCCCCATCTAAATAAATGGCACCCTTGTCCACCAGTTTGCAAAGCTATAAAATGTGGGAGTCACCCCTGATTTCTCCTTTCTCTCACCTTCCACATCCTTTATAGTCCTGTGAGGTTACCTTCAATATGTTTCTCAAATGTATGCCCTTCGCTCCGTCCGCCCTGCCACTTTCCAGTCCAGGCCACCCTCATCTTTTTCTTGACCTAGGACAATAGCTTTCTAATTGGTCTCTCTACTTCCACTTTTTCTCCCCATTCTTCACACAGTCCAGCATTTTAATAACATAAATTTTCATGTTACGCCTCTGCTTAGAACCCTTCAGTGGTTATTTATATCCTTAGAATAAAATCCTCACTCCTTGATGTGCCTTGTAAGGCAATGCATGATCTGGCTTAGCCGTCCCATCTCCCAGCCATATCTTGCAGCTTCTCTTTGATCAGTGGCCCTTCCAACAGCCATTTCCTCCCGTCTTTCATTGTAGCAGAGCCCTGACTGTGTTCAGATACGTGAGATTTTTTATGCAAGAGGGAAGGTGAGCTCTCCTCTCCTCCACAGGAGGTAACTATCTATGATTAAGCTAAGCTAATCGTGGTAATGCCATGACTCCATTGCCAGTGACTGGTGATTTTTCCTGTGCCATGGGACTTAAGAGAATGTCTACTGGCGATTTCTAGGAAAGATGCCCTGCCCTCCTAAGAGAATTATGCACTAGGGGAAGATGCCCCTCACCACTCTCCTGCTTTTCAGATGTGGTGCCTGCGCACTGTGAGGGGAGACACTGCCGCACACATGGTAGAGGGGAGGAGCAGGTCCTTGAAAATATGGCTGAATGGCAGTGTTCGCCCTGTAATTTTGACAGTCTCCTCAGTAGGATAAGAAGTGTCTCTACGGTTCCAGTCACTTTTAGGAAGGTTTTCTGTTGCTTGCAGCTGAATCCATCCTAACGGATACCCTCCCTCTCACTCTCTGTTTCACCCTCATTAGCTTTTCAGCACTTGGACATGCCAAGCTCTTTCCTCACCCAAGAGGTTTACACGTACTGTTCCCTCTGTTTGGAGCCTCTCCACCTGTTTTCCACATAGCCAATATTTGTCCATCCTTAAGTCTCAGATTTATCTCACATACGAGAGAAATACATTATATTTCTTAGTCAATGATTTTTGTTAGTTTCATTCATAGCACCTAGCACATTTTGAAATTATTTCTTGTGTTTGGTTTTTTCTCCCCCTCTAGACTGTAAGTTCACCACTCAGCCCAATCACCTTATACCGTACGTCACAGAGAGAAGGTGCTCGCATCTTACTTGCTGACTGGTTGTATGAATGGAGGAATAATCTAATCCATGCTCATCTTCCTATCTTTATCCTCTGCTATTCAGTGACATATCACATTTATATTCTAGTCATACTTACCTATTATACCGGGGGTGCGGACAAAATGTATACATATGACTTGTATTCATCTTTTGTTATAGGTATATATTGAGTGTTACAATTTTAATACAGTTTTTTCCTTTCTTAAAATGTGTATACATTTTTTGGGCACCCTTGTAGTTTCTAGAATGTTCCTTAATGTCTCTCACCTCTGGACCTTTGCACATGCAGCTGTCTGCCTAGAACATCTCTCCTGTCTTCAATCACACACATCCCACTCTTCCATCGGTCTCAGCTGTGGTGCCGCCCCTTCCTGGAGCCTCCCTCCCACACCATATTCTAGACCCTGTTCTCACCCACCAAAGCACTTACCAGACTGTACTGTAGGTCATCCCTGATTGTCTGACTCCCCTAGACTCTGAACTCTTTGAGGGGATACCTTCTATATCGTTTCTTTTTTTTTTTTTTTAAATTGTTGACTGAATTTTTTTTTTTAATTTTATTTTTTAAATTTATTGGGGTGACAATTGTTAGTAAAATTACATAGATTTCAGGTGTGCAATTCTGTATCACATCATCCATAAATCACACTGTGTGTTCACCACCCAGAGTCAGCTCCCCTTCCATCACCATACATTTGATCCCCCTCACCCTCATCCCCCACCCGCCAACCCCCTTACCCTCTGGTAACCACCAAATTACGTTCCCCAGATTAATTTTCAAACCCGTGGCCATCCTGTGGTCACCGACTGCCCTCCAATCCCCTCACCCTCCCCCCCACCCCACCCCTCCCGCCCATCTAGCAACCCTCAGTTTCTCCTCTTTGTCTCCAAAACTGTTTCCGATTAGTTCATTCACTTATTCTTTTCTTTAGATTCTGGAAATAATTGAGATCATATGGTACTTATCTTTCTCTGTCTGACTTATTTCACTTAACATAATGTTCTCTAGGTCCATCCATGTTGTTGCAAATGGTAAGATTTCTTTCTTCTTTATGGCTGCGTAATACTCCATTGTATAAATGTACCACAGTTTCTTAATCCAGTCATCTACCGATGGGCATTTCGGTTGTTTCCATGTCTTAGCTATTGTGTATAGTGCTGCAATAAACATAGGAGTGCATAAAGATTTTTGAATTGAAGTTTTGGATTTCTCCGGATAGATACCTAGGAGTGGAATTACTGGATTATAGGGTAGTTCCATTTTCAGATTTTTGAGATACCTCCATACTGTTTTCCATAGTGGCTGCACCAATCTGCAATCCCACCAACAGTGCACAAGCGTTCCCTTTTCTCCACATCCGCGCCAGCACTTGTTGTTTGTTGATTTATTGATGATAGCCATTTTGACTGGGGTGAGGTGGTATCTCATTGTGGTTTTTATTTGCATTTCTCTGATGGTTAGTGAGGTTGAGCATTTCTTCATATGTCTGTTTGCCATCTGTATGTCCTTTTTAGAAAAATGTCTCTTCAAGTCCTCTGCCCATTTTTTAGTTGGATCGTTTGTTTTTTTGGAGTTGAGTTGAGTGAGTTTTTCATAGATTTGTGATATTAAACCCTTATCAGATATATCATTGGCAAATATCTTTTCCCATTCAGTAGGATCCCTTCTTGTTTTATTGATGGTTTCCTTTGCTGTGAAAAAACTTTTTAGTTTGATATAATCCCACATGTTTATTTTTTCTCTTACTTCCCTCGAGCGAGGGTATATATCAGTAAAAATCTTACTCTGGGTAATGTCTGAGAAGTTTCTTCCTATATTTTCTTCTAGGTATTTTATGGTTTCAGATCTTACATTTAAGTCTTTAAGCCATTTTGAATTTATTTTTGTATATGGTGTAAGGACGTGGTCCAACTTCATTTTTCATGTGTCTGTCCAGGTTTCCCAGCACCATTTATTGAATAGACTGTCTTTACTCCATCGTACATTCTTGCTTCCATTGTCATAGATTAAATGGCCATATAGGCGTGGATTTATTTCTGGACTCTCTATTCTGTTCCATTGATCTATGTGTCTGTTTTTATGCAAGTACCATGCTGTTTTGATTACTGTAGCCTTGTAGTATAATTTGAAGTCAGGTATTGTTACACCTCCCACTTTGTTCTTATTTCTCAAGATTGCCTTTGCTATTCGGGGTCTTTTATGGTCCCATATAAATTTTAGGATTATATGTTCTATTTCTGTGAAAAACAACGTTGGCAGTTTGATAGGAATTCCGTTGAATATGTATATTGCCTTAGGCAGTATGGACATTTTAACTATATTAATTCTTCCTATCCATGAACATGATATGTGTTTCCATCTATTTATATCTTCCTTCATTCCTTTCTTCAGTGTCTTATAATTTTCTGAGTACAGATCTTTTACTTCTTTGGTTAAATTTATTCCCAGGTATTTTATAGTCTTTGGACCGATTGTAAATGGGATTGTTTTTTTTAATTTCTCCTTCTGATATTTTATTATTGGTATATACAAATGCAACTGATTTCTGAATATTAATTTTGTATCCTGCTACTTTACTAAATTCATCTATCAGCTCTAATAGCTTCTTGGTGGAGTCTTTAGGGTTCTCTATATATAGTATCATATCATCTGCATACAATGATAACTTTGCTTCCTCCTTACCAATTTGGATGCCTTTTATTTCTTTTTCTTGTCTGATTGCTGTGGCTAGAACTTCCAGCACTATGTTGAATAGAAGCAGAGATAATGGGCAACCTTGCCTTGTTCCTGATCTTAGGGGGAATGGTTTTAGCTTTTCCCCATTGAGTATGATGTTAGCTGTGGGTTTGTCATATATGGCCTTTATTTTGTTGAGATATGATCCCTCTATTCCCACTTTCTTTAGGGTTTTTATCATAAATGGCTGTTGGATTTTATCAAATGCTTTTTCTGCATCTATTGATATGATCATGTGATTTTCATTTTTCATTTTGTTAATGTGGTGTATCACATTAATTGAGTTGCGGATGTTGAACCATCCTTGCGTACCAGGGATGAATCCCACTTGATCATGGTGAATGATCTTTTTAATGTATTGCTGAATTCTGTTCGCTAATATTTTGTTAAGGATTTTTGCATCTATGTTCATTAGAGATATCGGCCTGTAGTTTTCTTTTTTTTTGGTGTCTTTGTCTGATTTTGGGATCAGGGTGTTAGTGGCTTCGTAAAAAGTGTTTGGGTGTCTTCCTTCCTTCTGGATTTTTTGGAAGAGCTTGAGGAGAATAGGTGATAATTCTTTTTTGAACGTTTTGTAAAATTCACCTGTAAAGCCATCTTGTCCAGGGCTTTTGTTTGTTGGGAGACTGTTGATTACTGATTCAATTTCCGTGGTGGTAATCAGTCTATTCAGGTTTTCTGTTTCCTCTTGAGTTAGCCTTGGAAGGTTGTACGCCTCTAGAAAATTGTCCATTTCTTCCAGGTTGTCAAATTTGTTGGCATATAGTTGCTCATAGTAACTTCTTAAAACTTTTTGTATTTCTGCAGTGTCCGTTGTCACTTCTCCTCTTTCATTTCTGATTTTATTAATTTGGGTCCTCTCTCTCTTTTTTTTTTTTGTTTATCTTCTCTAAGAACCAACTCTTGGATTCATTGATCTTTTGTATTGTTTTTCTGGTTTCTATTTCATTTATTTCTGCTCTGATCTTTATTATCCCCTTCCTTGTGCTCTCTTTGGGCTTATTTTGCTGTTCTTTTTTCAAATCCCTTAAATGTGAAGATAAACTGTTGATTAGTGATGTTTCTTGTTTCCTTAGGTAGGCCTGCAAAGCTATGAATTTCCCTCTTAGGACTGCTTTCGCGGCATCCCATACATTTTGGGTCGTTGTGTTTCCATTTTCGTCTGTCTCGAGATATCTTTTGATTTCTTCCTTGATCTCCTGCTTGACCCATTCATTATTTAGTAATAAGTTATTCAGCCTCCATGAATTGGTGTGTCTTCCAGTTTTTTTCCTGTAGTTCATTTCTAATTTCATAGCATTGTGATCAGAGAAGACAATTGGTATGATTTCAATTTTCTTAAATTTATCAAGACTTGTTTTGTGGCCTAACATATGATCTATCTTGGAAAATGTTCCATGTGCGCTTGTGAAAAAGGTGTATTTTGCAGCATTGGGGTGAAATGTTGTGAAAATATCGATTAAATCCAAGTGGTCCAATGTATCATTTAAGGCTGTTGTTTCCATATTGATTTTCTGTCTGGAAGACCTGTCCCTTGTTGTCAGAAGTGTGTTGAAGTCCCCTACTATAATAGTGTTACTGTTGATCTCTGTCTTTATGTCAGTCAGTACCTGTTTTATATATTTAGGTGCTCCTATGTTGGGTGCATAGATGTTTACTAGGGTTATGTCCTCTTGTCGGATCGATCCCTTTATTATTATATAGTGCCCATCTTTACCTTTTACTATGTTCTTCATTTTAAAGTCTATTTTGTCAGATATAAGTATTGCAACTCCAGTTTTTTTCTCGTTTCCATTTGCATGAAATATCTTACTCCAACCCTTCACTTTCAGCCTGTGTGTGTATTTTGTTCTGAGGTGAGTCTCTTGTATAGAGTATATACAAGGGTCTTGCTTTCTTATCCAGTCAGCCACCCTATGTCTCTTGATTGGAGCATTTAATCCGTTTACATTTAAAGTGATTATTGATAGGTACATAGTTATTGCCATTTTTAAATTTGTAGTTAGGTTGTTTTGATCTTTCTTCTATTTACAGAAGTCCTTTTAGTATTTCTTGCAATGCTGGCTTGGTGGTAATAAATTCCTTTAGCTTATTTTTTTCTGGAAAGCTCTTTATCTCTCCCTCAACTTTAAATGATAGCCTTGCTGGATAAAGCAATCTAGGTTGTAGGCCTTTGTTTTCCATCACTTTGAGTATCTCCTGCCACTCCCTCCTGGCCTTCAATGTTTCTGTAGAAAAATCATTTGATAGTCTTATGGGAGTTCCCTTGTATGTAACCCTCTGTCTTTCTCTTGCTGCTTTTAGGATTCTCTCTTTGTCTTTAAGCTTTGCCATTTTAACTATAATGTGTCTTGGTGTGGACCTGTTTGGGTTAATCCTGGTTGGAACTCTCTGCACTTCCTGGGCTTGTATGTTGGTTTCCTTCATCAGGTTAGGGAAGTTTTCAGACATTATTACTTCAAATATGTTCTCGATCCCTTGCTTGCTCTCTTCACCTTCTGGTATTCCTATGATGCGCATGTTGTTGCGCTTGATGTTATCCCAGAGGTCTCTTAGGCCATCCTCATTGTTTTTTATTCTTTTTTCTTTCTGTTGTTCCGTTTGGGTGATCTCTGCTACCTTGTCTTCTAAGTCGCTGATTGGATCCTCTGCTTCATCTAGCCTGCTGGTAATTTCTTCAAGTGAGTTCTTAATTTCGGTAATTGTGTTCTTTAGTTCTAACTGGTTGTTCGTTATGATTTCTACATCCTTCTTTATGTCTTCTCTAAGCTCCTTAAACATTCTTATCACCAGTGTTCTGAACTCTGTGTCTGAGAGGTTGGTTACATCTGCTTCATTTGGTTCCAGTTGTGGAGGCTTCTTCTGTTCTTTTATTTGGGACGTGTATCTTTGTTTCCCCATTCTGGCTGACTGTGTTTATTTTGATATATTAGGTAGATCCCCTAGAGTTCTTAGTTCTTGCTAGGTTATCTTATGTAGTATGTGTCTTTTATATTTGACTTGCACTACGTCGTTCTTCTCCTCTGCGTGTGCTCCAAAGATGACTCTTGTGTTGTGTATATTGTCCTGTTCAAGAAGATCTTTAATTGCTTTTTGCTTGTGAGTAGGTGGGGTTAACTCCTGGGCTGACCCGTTGTGAAACTTGGCTCTGCCCCCTGCAGGGTGCTCTGCTGCGTGAGGGTTGACCACCCAAATGTGGTTTGGCCTCTGTGGGCTCCAGTGCCTGCAGAGAACCCCCTCTGGGTGTGTGACCTGTAGGTCAAACCTGGCAGCACTCCGGTTTGGTCTGGAGTTGGCCCCTGGATATGCTGAATCCCGTGCCTCTCAAGCTGGGCCCCGGCAGGGCAGTTTCAGAACAAAGCAAATCACCAAGCACAACAGCAACGACAACAGCAAAGAAAAAAATCAAGTACATTCACATGCAAAAAACAGCCGATAACCCCCACTCGACACAGGCAAAGATATCAAAGATATAAAGACAAAGCAAAACAAAACAAAGCAAAGCAAAACAAAAAGCAGCGACAGTCTCGGCCTGAGCCCACCAAGCAATGTCCAGGTTGTCCTCTGCTGTACCAAAGAGCCCCCTGCTTATTGCACAGGCATAGCCGGTCACCTGGTGCCCAGAGTGACTTTGGGACTGCAGACTTAAATGTGTGGGCCTGAGGGGTCTGGATGATAGTTTTTACAAAGTCAGTGCAGTTTCTGCCCTTGTCTGCACGTATGCACACTGAGAGTAGCACCACCAGCCCCTTGTCCAGTACTCCTGAGTCTCAGGGCACTTCTTCACTGTTTGTGTGTATGGGAGGGTCCAGTCGGGAGATTTCTGATCTGCTGAAAGCCCAGAGCTGCGCCTGCCTCACTGCTGATCTCCGGGTGTGTCTCTGCAGCTGCACCCGCCCCGCCCTAGGCAAACCAGGAAGGGTGGGGGCTGGGGATGGAGGGGTCTTCACTCTCCCAGCCCAGCTGTGCGTCACCCTCTTCCCGCAGGCCAGAAAAGGTGGTGGCTGGGAGTGGAGGAGTCTCTTCTCTCCTAGCGCAGCCAAAATCACACAAACTTCCCAGTCTCCCTGGGTCAGGGCTGCCCTTCAGGCTTCCCAGAGCCTGAGCACTACGGCTCCTCTGTAATCTGACAGTACTCCTCAGTTCAGGGGCCGGTTTAAGTCTCTGGAAGGGCGGGGGTAGGATTGGAAGAGCGGGGCGGGGAAGGGGCCCAGGTATGGAGACTGTGTTCTTTGTCCGCCTTAGGGCCCTCTGGCCGCCCTCCCGGCGGGAGAAATCAGCCGTGGGATGCAGGGAAAGAGCCCACCTCCTGGTCTCTGTGCTCTCCGTTCCGCCCTGGGATCCCGTGCATGCCCGGCACAGCTGGTTCCACCACGGTTTCCAGTTTAAGTCTCTGGAAGGGCGGGGTAGGATTGGAAGAGCCGGGCGGGGGAGGGGCCCAGGTATGGAGTCTGTGTTCTTTGTCCGCCGTAGGGCGCATTGGCTGCCCTCCCAGTGGGAGAAATCAGCCGTGGGACACAGGGAAAGAGCCCCCCTCCTGGTCTCTGTGCTCTCCGTTCCGCCCTGGGATCCCGTGCGTGCCTGGCACAGCGGGTTCCACAGCGGTTTCCAGTATATCATTTCTTTATCACCATATCCCTAACACCCAGCTTATAGTAGGTACTCAAAAAACAATGGTTGAATCACTTCCTTTGAGTAATATTTTTGAGTGTCCACTGTTTGTCAACATTATGGTAAGTATAAGGGATACAAAGATGAATAAGAATTTTTCAGTATTCTCACATTTCTAGAAAGGGAGATAAGTCTATTAACTAGTAAATAGAATACAGTATGATGAGTGTGGGTAAAAAAGGGAACTCAGGTGAGGGAACAATGAATTCTGCTTGGGAAGTAGGCATGGAGTGTTAGGGAGAGCATCAGAGAGGAAGTATGTGGAAAGACAGAGTAGGGTTCAAGCGATCAAAGTTATTTCCAAAGAGGAAGGTTGGATATCTATATCTTTTTCTCTATGTCTATGTCTATACCTATATCATCTGTATCTATAAAATATATGGAAGAAGTGGGGAGCTGGGGGATAGGGAGGCTGTAGGGAAAGTGAAAGGGTGAGAATGAGAAGGGGCTTTAGCAGCTAGGCTTGTGTTCCATACAGTTCTCACTTCACCTGGTGCTTCTTTATGTGTAAATATTTCGGGGCCTCGGGACCCCTGGCTGAGTTAGTAGCTACTCACAGACTTCAGAACACACCAGCCTCATGCAGACCAGCCTTAGGTAGCTTTGTTTCCCAGGGGCCCCGGTTGTTAGAAGTATCTCCACTCACCTTAGAGGGTCGACCCTTTTCCTCCTAGTTTCCAATCTGGTTCTGCTCCTAACCTGCTGGGTGACAGTGTGTGAGGGGGGGTGGGGGGCAAGTCCCTTCTCCGTGTGATTGGGTGATGCTTCTTGGCTCATAGGGTCTTGGGAGTACTCAGTGGGATAAAGTATGCAAAGTGCCTCTCCCAAAACTCAGCACACCACGGAGCCCAGTGACTGCCAGCTCTCTCTCCTTTCTGTTCCCTTCTTGGCTAGTTCTACCGGACAGATGTTGAACTGGCCCTGCTCTCTGCCCCAGCTCTCGGCTCCCTCAGCTGAGCCCAGCAGTTGGTGGCAGAGTATCGGTGTAGCGTAAAGCCAATTTCTTCAGCTGCTTAAAAAAAAAAAAAAGAACAAAACAAAAAGAAAATTGCCTCTGTCTTTCTTGGCCGCCTCAGCCAAGTGGCTGTCCAACACGTTTACATTAAGGGGTCTGTGGGAGTTCTCCAGCTTTGGGGCTGCGTGTGTTTTGCCTATTTTCCACCCTGTCTAATTCCCTACTACAGTGCAGCCTTCCGATTTTCCTCCAAGGGTGTGAAAAGAAAATGGGAATTTCGGCTCTGGAAGAGTCCCTCTTCAGCAGCCTCTGTGAGGTGCCCCCAGAGTCATTCTCTAGACCAATTAGAAACCTGCTTGGCTTTTAGGAACTATTGTGCCTGGCAACGAAGATTCCTGAGATTCCTGTTCAGGGCACTAATTACTGCTTGATGGGATGAATAAAGACATTGTGTTTTCTACATTTTACTTACAGAGTTGCTGATATAGTGAATGTTGGATGAAACATCTCTTTCCTTAGAGAGATTATAAACCAAGTGCTTCAGCAACAGATCCGACAGCTGTTTCAGCTACAGACTTTCCCTCCTGCCCTTGTGTGGCCCTGCAGTTGGAGTGGTCTGGGGTCAGGGAGAGTGGGTCCCTCTTGTGACCCTTTCTACACTTGCTACTCATCAGCAATCAAAGTGGAAGACACCTTGACCATCTAGTCTGGCTGAATAAAAAAGAGACAAGTATTTATTTAGCATTTGCTGTGTGTCAGGGGTTTTGCCATCCTTTCTCTCATTGCCTTCTGACAATGTTATGCAATGGCTCGCTGTCCTCAGTGTGCAAATGAGGCAGGTAAGGCTCACAGAGTTATTCAGTGTCTTGCCCAAGGTCACATACAGCTAGCAGTTACCTGAGGGGTGGTTTTAATTCAGCCTTCAGGTGCAGAGTCCATGGTCTTTCACATTGGCCTCAGGGACATTTTCCTAGCCTGCTTGGTCCAGTCTACCCATCCCCTCCCGAGGAACCAAGGGATTTTTTTTCTTGAAAGTGAATGGCAAAGAGAGTATATGGTTAACGTCTGCTGCATAAGAAACCTTCCCAAAACTTAGTGGCTTAAAACAACTTTATTGTGTTTCATGGTTCCATAGTTAGCTAGATGGTTCTTTTGATCTGGGCTAGCTTGACCAGGGTTAGATGGTCTGGGATGGCCTCCTTCAGTATCAGCTCATTCTCCAGTAGGCTACCCCAGGTATAGTCTTTTCTTCATGTATTTAATATGTAGACATAGACACAGATTCCATCTTTCCTCTTCAGGGATAACTCACTCTGCTGGTTTGAACTTTGTTTGTCTGGACTTGTTTGCGTGGTGATGGAAGGCTCTTAGCAGCAGAAGAGGGATGCCCTGATGCACAAGCACCTTTAGAGCCTCTGTTATTTCATGTTTGCTAATGTCTAATTGGCCAAAGGAAGTCACATGTCCAAGCCCAGATTCAAGGGTTGGAGAATAGATTCCTTCATTGATGGCAAGGAAGCCCCACTACAAAAGGAATGCATCCAGAGGCGGGAAGGCTTTGTGGTATTTTGCAGTTACCACAAGGCTAACGTTCTTCAGAAGGCCCTTTCATGATTCCTGGTCCTGTAAACCAAGGGCTTAGAGAGGGGGCCTTACTAATTCTCTACATCTGGACAGGATGTCACCAAGGCTGTTCCAGACAGACGTTCCTCCTTTCCTCCCTCCTTCCCTCCCTCCCTCCCTTCCTCCCTTCTTTCCTTCTTTCCATCCTTCCTTTTTTTTTTAAAACATGCAGAGAATGAGAAAATGATACTTCCCTTTGATAATGTATCTATATTCTCATAACTAAGCCTTTTCTTTCATTGTTTTTATTTCTCTGGACCAGATGTGTCAGATGCCTGGGAGTGCACGTTTGGACTTGGTAGGGACCATCCCTACCCCTTGGCTTGTAGCTGCAGTGAAGGAGGGGACAGCTCTGTGCCCCATGCCTCAGCCCTTCTCGAGAGCTCACAGCATGCTCTGGTTTTTTCCCATGGGAAATGCAGACCAGAGTTTTAGGCTCTTTGAAGGAGGGAGAGGTTCAGAAGAATCAGTGCAGTGATTGAGTCTCTATGTATTTTGCCACCTCCATCTCAGATTCCGTATTCCTGGCCCCCCAGCCTGTTTCCTATGCTACTAAGGCCATGATGGCCTGTTGTCTGAGTAGAAACTGTTATATTCAGAGGTTTGTGGAAACTAGTTTCAAGGCACCGTGTCTTGGGCACTATTGAGGTATGGACCCTCAGACCTCAGTTCAAGGTTGCCCTGAAACTCTGCTTCCACCAGAGAGAAAACAGTAGGAGATATAAATACCTTGGGGCTTTCCTTAGGTCAGGCTTCTCAGGTGAATCACTCCTGAAGCAAGTCAAATGCACCAAGGCCTCCCAGCCTAAAGCCCTCTGGTGGAAGTTTCCAGGGAGAGTGGTTCAGGTGGAAATACAACTGGTTGCTCTAGTTGTCAAGGTGGGAAGGGTAGATGGGGAAGGAAAGACCCTCAGTGTGGGGGCCCTGATCGCTCCATCACCGAGGGCTCCATCATTTACCCTCAAAGAAAAGAAACTTCTGAAGCTGCTCCCCTTACCCATGGGCGGCACCTTCCCCCTCTGTTCCCCAGCTTGCTGGCTTTTCAGCTTCATTGACTCTTTGCACACTGTCAGCCTTTATGGGTCCCATGAAAGCAAGAGAATAAAAGGTTTGATTAGAGTGATTTTTTTTCCTTTCTGCCTTTAAAAAAAAATGGTAAAGAGTTTTGCTGCAAATTAAACACATGTCAAACCAGCTTTGGTTGCCTTCTAGAAGCAGTGCCTCAGGTTTCCACTCTGGGGCCCCCCGGAGGGCCTGCCTAGTTTTTGTCTATTCCTTGAATAGAGGACTGAGGAGGAATTGTGTGTCTTCATTTTGCTTCTCTAATCAGAGTCTCAGGAGATTTTATGCAGGTGTTTCAGGACCCTTCCAAGAGGGTTATCAGGGGTTCTGGGGGGCCCCTGACATAATAGGCAACATTTTGTAGATGTATAGAAAGTAAAATTGGAGATAAATCTGTAGCTTTCTTTACATTCTCAAAGAGGTAGGTGACTCTAAAAAAGATGAAGTACTCATGAGAACTACTGTAGCTCCCTCATCATAGACAAAAAGAACCTCAGGCCTATTCTGGGAAAGTGACTTGATTCAAATCACACAGCACACTAGTGGCTTTTTGTTTAAAGATCAAGTCCCCATGATTAAGGAAAGGGGAGCTTTTTCTCTTTTGCTGGCAATTTCCAAGCAGCTTGTCTCTTTATTGATTGGGTGTGAAGTTTGTTTTTATCTTTTCTGTTTGTTTGCTTTTGTTGTTGGAATCATTCCCAGAAGTAAAGGAGCCGAAATGAGCAAAATATATAAAGAATAAACAGTCTCAATGTGTTGGGGAGGTAGAAAAATAAAAAGCAACTGAGTTTGGGGTAAAACTGAATAGGAGCAAAGATGAGACTGGGCCATATGTGTTCTTCGTCCAGAGTGAATGAGGTAGAAAAAGCAGCATAAATGATTAAAAAAAAAAAAAATTGGAGCAAGTTTTCGTATTTTGTTTTCTGGAACAGTGGATCTAAGGGTGCCGTTCTTTAAGTGAGGAGCCCCAGGATTGGCACGTCCCCCAACTTTTGCAGGCCTGGGAAGATGGAAATGGAACTCTTACTTTCTAGGTCCTAGATTGTTGTGTTTGATTTTGCCTGGGTCCCTCTCACAAGCTCAGTCACCAGCCAGGTGCCCTGGAGTTGTCTTCTGTCTGCTCTCATCCTCCTTTCTCATCCAGCAGCTCCTTAAATTTGCAGCTTGCTTCACTTCAGGTATTGGCCAGGGAGCCCCTGGGGGCCAGCCTTATGCAGGTTGGCCCTTCCTTTTTCTTTGTTACCTTTGAACTAGCCCTGGATTTCTTCACTTCTGGTTTCTCTTAAATGATGATGATGTTGAAAACATCCTTTTGCTATTCTCAACTGATAAGAGGTTTTGCTTCCTGGGGCAGTCTCAGATGGATAAATAAGAATTGATTACCACCCTGCTGGCTCCTCGCAGCCCAATTCAGGAACTGCTAGGCTCTTTCTGGGAATATGTGGGGACCTGCCTCAAGAGGAATGAGCTGGTTTGGTATCTGTATACCAAGAATGTCTATTCTCTTAGGCGAGACTCATCACAGCCTTTAGGAGATGAACAATTGTAGCCCATTTTGCAGATGAGAAAATAAAGGCCCAGAGACGTCAAGGAGCATGCCTCTTCAGTCTTGCAGGAGGCTTAAATACAGAAATGTCTAAACCCAAAGCCAATTGTCGTGGTTGAAGGTCTGACTGGGTGTAAAGGTATCTGCCTTCCCTTACTTTCCTGACTCTGTTCTCATTAACACCTTGTTAATACTAAAAATATGTCCATTATGTTCAGTACTAGCTCTGGCAATAGAGGCCTAAAGCAGAAGAGAAGGAGGAAAAAGGCTGAGCAATGATTTTCTCTTGGGGAAACTCCAGAGCTGAGATCATAAATGGGTGGGCTGAGTCCTGCTGGCAGATACGCTTTGTCCAGAAATGATCTTGCTTTGAAATGACTTTGAATGCCTTTGGGTAGGGTAGGTATTTTCCAATGAGGCCACAGGCCCACCTTTCCCTACTGCCACATGCCTGCCCAGGTCACACTTATTTTATTGGCTTGGCTGGCTCGAGAGAGTGATTCTACACACCTCTCCCCAATTCTCTGTTTAGTAACATCAGGTTGGTATCTTGAAATTGGCCACTTGGGGCATACTCACATCATGGAAATAAGAAAACACTACAAAGCAGAGCTTTTTATTTAGTTACTTGTTGACGGTTTGAGAGCTGTTTACTTGCACACCACTGCCAGTGGGAATTTGCTTCCCACCCTTGCTTTAAAATTATTTCTGATTTGTTCCAGGCGTGTTCACCCAAGTTGGTTTATTTAACTCAATCTCATTTATTTCTCGTAACAACCCTGTGTGGGGAATGTCACTGACCCCATCTTGCCGAAAAGAAATGTGTGTGGGGAACGGTTAAAGGGAGGTAGGGCTAGAGCTGAGATTCAGACAAATACTTTGCCTTCAGCTTCAATGCTCTTTGAAGACTTAGCTCCTTGGTTCTCAATGGGGTTATTTTTGCCCCTCCGGGGACATTTGGCCATGTCTGGAGACATTTTTAGTTGTCACAGTGGAGGTGAAGCTACTGGCATAAAGGGGGCAGAGGCCAGGGATACTTCTACACATCCTACAGTGCACAGGACAGGCCCACAACAAAGGATTATCCAGCCCCGAATGCTGGTAGTGCCGAGGTTGAGGACCCCTGATTTAGCTGGTGGAGCCCCTTGAATATTTCCCTTCATTTTCTTTCTCAGGAAGAGATGAACTAAATAAAGGTTACTTTTATTTTGGTTAGAAAGGAAGAGCATTATTTGGGAAGAGCTGACTGTCCCGTGGAGGCAGATTTCAATGTGGGGCTGGGTTAAGCCTTGACTGGGCGGGGCCCAGACCTGGGAGTCAGAATAAAGCAGGAGAGGCTCGTGGTTATCACCAAGCAGAGGGAACTGTGACCTGAAGACAAATAACACGGAGAGATTTCACAAGAAAAAGGTGTGTGTGTGTGTGTGTGTGTGTGTGTGTGTTACACGAAGCAGAAAGAACTCCAGTCCAGGAAGGGGCCAGTGAGACTCCATGAGTCTGTAAGTCCAAGTGGGCAGAATATAATCAAGGTGCAAAAGGGAGGGTTTAATGGCTCTGTTGGTGATTCCCAAATCTGCCTCATTGTCAGAATCATCAGACCCCAACCTGGATTTAGTTAAAATGGCCAGGAGTTTAAAAAAATGCCTCAGGTGAGTCTGATGACCAGACAAGTTTGAGGACCTCTAGGATACATAAGCATGTTACTTGTCAGTACAGGACAGTAAACATCCAAACAGGTATTTGAGGGAGGCTAAGAGTGCCACAAATGTTTGAAGACTTGCCACATGCCATGCACTGCCTGGCCTTGCAGTGGAGGGCGGGCAGGTCTCCTGCCCTCTGGAAGTGCATAGAATAGAATTAGGCACAGGTGACAAATTCTGTCTGAGACTCATTTTTCTCATCAGTTAAATAGGACAAGTGCTACTTAAAAGCACACGGGCTTTGTGAAGTTTATGTAAAAGGTCAATATTATTACAATATTATTATTGACTGTATTCCTTATGCTATACCCTACATCCCCATGATTACTGTGTAACAACAAAGTTGTACTTCTTAATCCCTTCCCCTTTTCACCCACTCCCAAGCCCCCTCCCGTCTGGCAACCATCAAAATGTTCTCTGCATCTATGAGTTTGTTTCTGTTTCATTTCTTTATTTTCTTCTTTAGATTTCATTTATAAGTGAAATCATATAACATTTGCCTTTCACTGTCTGACTTATTATTCGGTCTGATTTATTATTAGGCAAAAGTAATTGTGGTTTAAAAGGTTAAAAATAATGGCAAAAACCATAATTACTTTTGCACCAACCTAATACAGTCAGCACAGTACCCTCTAGGTCCATCTGTGTTGTCGCAGATGGCAAGATTTCCTTCTTTACTTACAGCTGAGTAATAGTTGATTGTATATATGCACCACCTCTTCTTTATCCATTCATCCATCTGGGGGCACCCAGGTTTCCTTGGCTTACGTAAATAACGCTGCAGTGAACATATGGATGAGCATGTCCCCTCAACGTAGCATTTTGGTTTTGTTCAGAAAAATAACCAGAAGTGGGATTACTCAGTCCTTCTTTGTCTCTTGTTATAGTCTTTGTTTTAAAGCCTATTTTGTCGGGTATAAGTATTGCTACTCCAGATTTTTTTGTTTGTTTATTTCCATTTTCATGAAATATCTTTTCCATCCCTTTACTTTTAGTCTGTGTGTGCCATTCAATCTGAAGTGAGTCTCTTGTAGGCAGCATATGTAAGGGTCTTGTTTTCTTATCCATTCAGCTTCCCTATCTTTTGATTTGAACACAGGGAATATAATCAATAACGTGGTAATAACTCTGTATAGTGCTCGGTGTGTGCTGTTGAATAGCTATGATGCACACCTGAAACTAATATAATACTGTATGTTAGCTATATTTTAATAAAAAAAATCTTTAAAAAAAAAAAGCAACGTGAAAACCATCAGCAAGTTCCTTCCTAGCTTACTTAGCCTTTTGGACCATAGTGGGGTCTTCAGGGCTGTCTGCTGTCCATGGTCCTGATGAAAGAGTTTCTGCTTTGATTTCAAGTTCCATGTGTATTGAGGGTCTACTCTGTGTTAGGGATGTTTCAAGTGAGGGAGACCTAGTCTTGAGCCTCATGGAGCTTCCATTGTGGTAGGGGAGCCAGTGTGTAAAACCCCCAACCCTTCAGTGTATGGACTGCCAGGGCACGCTGGGCACAGAGCAACTTGTGTACCACTTTCTGTGGGGCTGCGGTGAGAGGATACAAGGGCCAGGGAAATCTGCTTGAAGAGAATTCCAAAGGAAGTTGCTGGAGTTTTCATGGTGAATACAGTTCTTTTGGTGGTCAAGGTGGAAAAGGCTTGTAGAACAGAATGTGCAAAGGTAGGGAGGCTTGAAAAAGGGTGTGTTGGGGGTGTGTGTCTCTATCTTGCCTTCTGGATTCTCTAAGCCTTTGGTTATTGCTCTCTTTTTCTCTTTTGCTTCCCTGCTTTCCTCCTGGAGAATGGCACACACCAGGTGCAGACACTTGAAAAAGTTCACCTACTTGATGCTTAATTTATCATTCAAACCTTCCATAACTGATTTCTAGTTTCATAAAATGTCAAATACATCCATATATCGAATATCACATTTTGATATGTTTTCATGCCCCTTTGCCATTGAAGTCAAGGTCAGGTTCACATTTTACATGGCATGGGGCCCAGGTGTGCCCTTGTACACTGTTTTATTTTTATTCTATCCACTCACCCCCACCTTCCCACATTTCTCAGTGTCTCACTTGAGCAGCCACACTGACAGCCTACTTGGCATGGACCATCACAGACCCAGGGCAGGAGAGCTACATACATCATCCCAGAGGAGCGTTGTTTACACAGCACTGTAACATTTGCAGAAGGGCAAGGTCTCTGCCAGACAGCTCCACATCCCACAGCAGAAAGTAGCCCGGCCAGTGGCAGAGCCTGAGGGACAGACTATGATTGCATTCATTCATTCCATCAATTCCAGCTCACATGCTTTCAAATGATATTTAATGTGCACCTACTAAGTGTCAGGTACTGAGTTCGGCCCTGGGGGTTTTAAGATAATAAGCTATTGGCTCATCATTAACGAGGAACTTATATATGCCATTGAGGGCATTAGAGTGCCACAAGTATCAGAGAAAAGCATGCCATAGGAATGGTGAACATGGAGAGAAAGGCATGCAGTTATCCTGTGGAGGGCATTGGGAGGTAATGGGGCATCAGGGAGTACTTCGTAGAGGAATAATTTTTGAGCTCAGTGTTTGGCTAAGCATAAGTATATAAAAGGCTGAGGGGGGAAAAGGACATTCCAGAGTGTGCCATGAAAGAGTGAAGCAGCCTGTCCTAGAGCTGGGAGCTACTCAGTATAACTGGGTTTCTAGGATTCAGGGAGGAGCATGATGGGACTTGAGTATGGACAAGAGGTGAGGACAGATCACTGAGGGCCTTTGAAGCCACAAGAGTAAAGGATTTGGGCTATGTCCTGTAGACAGTGTGGGTCCACTGAAGAATTTTAAGCAAGGAAATGCCATGATCAAATGTATAATTGTGGATGGTTTGGAGCAAGACAAGACCAACGGCAGGGAAGCCAGTCAGGAGGCTAGTTCTGTAGTCCAGGTGAGGAATGATAAGGGCTGGAACCCAATTGAAAAGAAGTGCATGGCTTCAGGAAACACTTAAGAAGTGGAAGTGACAGTGATAACTGGTCCTGAATGGGTGGGCACTTAGGCTGGGTTCCCCCAAGAGCATATCCTGCGAACAGAATTTAGATTGTAAGGGTTTATTTAGGGGGTGATCACACGAAACACCAATGGCAAAGTGTGACAGGAAGGAAAGGAAAACAATGCAAGGTGCTTGAAGAGCAGGTTACTGCTTGGACACGTGGGATTCAATCCCACTGGGGTCTTGGGAAGACAGTGGGGAGCACGACTCTGAGGTGTCCCACCTGAAGGGCCAGGAAGCTGGGGTAATTCATCATCCAGTTTCCATTTTTCATTAGCTGAGAGTTGCATGCATGTTTAAGTCCCTAGCACTGTGGCCTGTGGGAGGAAGCCCTCAGGGAGCCACAGGTACTTGCAGTGCAGGAATGGTGGGTGGTGCTTTCACTGCTGTTGGCCTCTGTACAGCGGATAAGTGAGATGGGGAAGTTGAGGATGATTCCCAGGACAGCGGTTGAGTAATGATGCCACTCAGAAAGAGAATTTGGGAGAAGCAGCCATTTGGGGACAGAAAGATGACTAAATTCAGTTAGGACGTGTTGAGTTTGGGGTGCCCATAAGACAACCACCTGGAAACATCAAGTGAGCCGCTGATTGACGGAATCTGCAATTCAGGAGAGGAAGGTGGGTTCAAGACAGATTTGGGCTTCATTTGGGTAGAGATGCAGCAAAACGATGGACTCAAATTAAGTCACTTATAGTTATTTAAGGGGTAAGAAGAGCGATGATGGTGGAAGGAGCTGAGAAACACAAGAATTTATGGAGCAAGCTGAGGAAGAAAGTCCAAAAGTCAACGGAAGAATAACCAGAGAGGTGGAAGGACAAACAAAAGCAAGTTAGACCACAGAAACCCTGGGAGGCGACTTACAGAAAGGAAGTGGCTGGAAATGACAGATGCTGCTGAGAAAAGGGTCCAGTAAAGTGAGGAAGGAAAAATATCCATTGGGCAATGGAGAGATCATGGGGCCTTTGGCGGGGGCTGTATTTTCAGCTGAGTGGTAGGAGCAGAAGCCAGAGAGCAGAGGCAGCTAGCTGTATGAGGTTTATGAGCAAGGAAGTGTCAAGGTCAACGTGGCATTTTAGGAGATTATTCTGGAATTGGTGTGCAAGAAAGGAAAGAGGAGAGGCAGTAAAGTAAGGAAGCTGCTGCAGGCATTCCGGACCCCAGACTGGAATGTAGCAGTGGGCTTAGAGGAGACAGATGGGTGGCAGCTTGCAAGGAAGACTTGATAATGCTCAAAATCGCTAGGCTAAGGCAATGGGGGGAGCATATTTGGAGTGGCTGTCAGGGCCAGCCCCACCGGTTGTACTCTGCCAGGAGGCTGCAGACTCTGCCTTATCATGAGTGTGTGTGTATTCTAGGGCTGAGTGCTGTGTCGTCATTAACACACATGGTCTCTGCCCTCCCCCTACTGAAAGGGTGACCTTGACTATGCTCCTAACCCCTCTGAGGCTTTTCCTCATTGTGGAGGAAGTGATGATGCCCACCTCACCCACCTCCTAAGTTGTGAGACTCAAACAGCTGATTATTTTGAAGTACCACATAGGTTTTGATGACCTGTGTGGGTTTTTAACTATGCTCAGAACAACTGTCATGGCTTATGTCTTTGGAGAGCCCAGGATGGAGACCCCCCAAAATGGACCCTGCTGCTACCTTCCCTGCTTCTTTGCTCACTGAGCTTTGAGCTCCACAGTCTCACCCTTCTGGAAGCATCAGTGTGTGCTGACCTTGGATGCTTCTGCTCCAAGGTGGACAGGTCTGGTTGGATGGTAGCCTGTGGACAAAAAGTGACCTGCTTGCAGGACTGTTTTTTTTCTCTTACCTCTTCATTTCAGGGCTGGTTTGCAATTTGGGGTAGACTATTGAATCTGATTTGCTGAAATACAATAGCAACTTAATTTTGTATCCACCAGCGCCTGTAACAAATTCCGAGTGAAGTTTGGATAGCATCATTTTGGGGCAATAACGCTGTAATTATGTGCCATATTTAATCTGGCTACATTTTGGAGGCCTGGGGTAGAGACCCAAGCCCTGAGTGTTCCTCAGCTCATCCCTCCCCCTTCAGTCCGGTCTGTTCGTCCCGTCGGAGATGTTACATCCCCTTTCCCATCCTCTCCTGCCTCAGGGATATGGGTGCTGACCAGTTGGGAGTAAACTTGAAGACAACTCTGGTCTTGTGTCTGTTATAGATTTTCCCCCTTTGTAACTGTTCCTTTGCCCCTCCCTTTCTGCTTCTGCTCTCTCTCCCTCTTTGTGTCTTTACTGACCTGCCTTCTGCCAGCTTTTCCTTCTATCACCTTTTTCTTCTTCTGCACTCAGTCTTCCTATCCCTTCTTTCTTCTATTCTCTCCACTAACCTGCTGTGTGATCTTGGGCATATAACTTACCCTCTCTGAGCCACAGTCCTCTCATAAAATGAGGTGGTTAGAATAATTGGTCTCTGTGATCCTCTGGTGTGAATACGATTCCTCTCTGCTTGTCCTCTCTCTTCCCTTCCACTTGCCTTCTCTATCTTTTGTTTTCTTCCTCTAAACGTCTTGGCCTCAGTTCCATTTGTTTATGGCCAGCCTGCGTTCAGCCAGGCAGCAGGTCTGAAGGGTGGAAGCAGGGATTTTTCCCCTCTCCATGGTACAGGTGGAGGCCCGGACTGCCTTTTATAATTCCTGAGCCATCCACAGGAGATGGATTTAGTGAGGAGCTGACGCGCTCTCCTCCCCCACAACAAGCCAAGTAATTGAAGAAAGCATGAATGTTAATGATGCATTTAGTATTTGGAAGTTAGAGGGGTGATTAATATGTTCTAAGTTGTATATTAACACCTTCACGGTGGCATAATGAAGACAAAATAGACATTCAGAGATGAGATTGTTTATTCTTGTGTGCAGCACTGTTAGTTCCTGGCCACTTAAGCCTCAGCAAATGTGGTGGTGGTGTGTGTGTGTGGCAGGAAGGGACACATGAAGGAACAGCTTTCTGGTATCATGAACAAGCTAGTAGGGAGCTCTCTCACCTGTCTCAGAGCTGGCCCAGGCATCTGGGAGCATGGCAGGGCAGGGAACTTGGGGTCGGTAGGGGACCAGATCGTGGAGGACACTGTCTGTCAGGAGCAGCATGCCCAGAAGACAATGCAGCATATTCTTCATGGCTGAAGGAGCCCACTCTAAGTTTTCGAAGGAACAGTGGGCTAGGAGAGGGTGAAGTGAAGGAAGGACCCTGGAGTAGTTGCAGTGTTTTGAGAGCTTGAGGAGCTCTGGGGTCTTGCCCGCCTGCTCTGGGGAGGTCCGTCTCCTGGATGGGGTATCCTTGGTAAGAGGCTGGGGCCAAAAGAAACATGTTGGTGAGGAACTCTGACTGGGTTCTATTTGCATACTGATGCTCAGTCAGGAGTTATGGACTAGAACTGGAGTCACAGAACATCAGAACAAGAAGTATTGTAGTTTCTACTTGAAGTGAGAAGAACTGCTGTGGGCCCAGAGCTCAAGGCAGAACTGGGAGAGGGACTGCCCTCCTTGGTTTCTCCTCAGGGACTCTAGACTAGAGCGCTGAGACTGCGGCACTGTGGCCCTTTGATTGTGTCACTTCTGTGGCTGTGTGGACCTATAGACAGCTCAGTTGTCCAAGAGGCCAAGGAAGAATTCAATTCTGAACTCAACCCTATAGTTCCAAGTTGTGGAATGGCGAGTAGAACGGGAACAGATTTGAATCCGAGCTGTGCCTCTCACTGGCTGTGTGGCTGTGAGAATATCATTTCATCTCTTTGAGCCTCAGTGTCCCCGTTTATCAAACAGGGATAATAATATTTAATATGTAGTGTCATTAAATTGTAAGGATCGCTCACCTCCCTAAACACACTAAAAAATGATAATGTGTGCATGCCTGTGCATGTGTGTGACACCAAACATGTTTGTGACGTCAAGCCAGGCAGGCGCTCAGAAGTGATGGTGTGTTACACTTAAGTGTTGTCGCTGGTCTCACCATCTCTTACTTTCACTGCCACAGCCTTCACACCTGTCTCCTACCTGTCTTTCAGGATTCACATAACTCATCACCTCCTTTGGGCTTATTGCCGTGCTGCTCACCACCCCCGCCTGGATCCCGCTCTCTTCTGTGTGCCGTGCAAGCACTTACTCATACAAGCATTTACCCATCTGCATTGTTGCTGGAGTGTGCCCATCTCTCTCTTTGCCATCTGACCATAAGCTCCGTGAGGGCAGAGGTTATGCCTCTGTCTCTCCGGTTATCCTCAGCACCAGTCTTTGGTAAATGTTCATGGAATGAATGAGTGATCTTGCTCTGGGCCTAGTAAGCACAGCATGGAAGGAAGCCAGTGGCTGTGAATATACCGGCTTCTCATTTTCCAAGAGTAATCCTAATTTCTTGCTATGCAAGGAACACTGCTTTTGGGGTTACAGCATCCACTCCTGGTGACGGGGAGGGACTCTTTGACCCAGGTTACTTCCTTATGGGGCCAGTTGCAGCTAAAGTCCTGTTGTTTTTACAAACTCTTCCTTGCTAATTCCATCTTTTCTGAACTGCTCCCAGAATACTTGGTTCAGTCTTCTGATATATGTGTCACTTTATCTTGTCCTATAGTCACTTGCTTACCTAACCTATTTCCTCCAGACTCCTTGGGGACACATCCCATATCTATCCCTATTTCACACCACTCGTAACCTTGAACTGTCAGGGGGTCTGCCTGTACTAGACTCTACTCCTGGTAAGGTCTAAATGGTATTTCATTAAAGGAGTGAATGAATGATGTCTTACTTCATTTCTAGTATAGGAGTCTATTCAACTGTTACCTCATTGTTTGGTATGCAATTTTTTTACTCACCCAGGGTTCTAAGCTCCCAGAAAACAAGGATGTTATTATTAAATCCATCTGTGTCCTCATAGTACTGGGCAAATAATGTTTTTAATGGGTAATTAATTGTTGATTTTCTTAAATTCTCTATCCTAGTCAGACTTTTGAAGAAAAAAAAAGGGCCTTATTAGTCTTTTTTTTTTTTTTAAAGTTTATTGGGGTGACAATTGTTAGTAAAGTTACATAGGTTTCAGGTGTACAATTCTGTATTACATCATCTATAAATCCCATTGTGTGTTCACCACCCAGAGTCAGTTCTCCTTCCATCACCATATATTTGATCCCCCTTTACCCTCATCTATGACCCTCCTCCCCCCTTAGCCTCTGGTAACCACTAAACTATTGTCTGTGTCTGTGAGTTTTTGTTCCTCATTTGCTTGACTTGTTCTTTTGTTGATTTTGGTTTACATACCACATATCAGTGAAATCATATGGTTCTCTACTTTTTCTGTCTGACTTGTTTCACTTAGCATTATACTCTCACGATCCATCCATGTTGTCACAAATGGTCCTATTTCATCTTTTCTTACTAAGGCGTGACAACATTTGAAAGAATTGACTGAGCCTGAATCCCAAATGATGAAACATAGGGCATATGGGATTTCATATGACATGTGGAAATCCTATGAGTTTATCTGATCATTTCCTGACAAGCACTGATAACTTTAATGAAGGCAAAAGGTCTCAGTTAAAGAGAATTATTAGGCTTGATGATAGAAGTTGTAAATATAGCCCTCTTTAATGACTTGATTAATTGAACTGTCTTGTGGTGGATGGTAACTGGCTTTGGGGCTTTCCCTGTGATATCTGTGAAAGAAAGAGGGAATCTTTGCTTGTTCTGGGCCTGGCTGAAACCATGCCATGCTGTGAACTTCCATCATGTAGTCCTGAGGTAGGGTCTCTTGTGGGCAGGTGGCAGGGAGCACAGGCGAGAAGTGGCTGCTGACAAGTTAGAGTCTGGAGAGGGGAGAAAGGTGTGAGCACATGATGCGAACCTGAGTGTTTGTGTGAAATAAAGCATTCCAAACCCATTACCCTCCTAGTAATCAGAGCTCTGTGTGTGAGGGGGGTGCGGGGGGTTCCTGGGAGAAACATTCATCCAAGGATGGAATGGTTGGTCTCTGCATTTCATCTGGGAATGTGAAAATGATAAGGATAATAGCTAACATCTGTATATAGTAGTGTTTAAGAGAGCTCAGGTTCTGGAGTTGGGGAGGCCTAAGTTTACAGCCCAGCTCAGCCAGTTACTAGCTAGCTGACCTTGGGTAGGTTACTTACACCCTCTGTTACTTTATCTCTTGTGTGGGGTATCATAATAACTGTTTCTCTGCGTTTTGTGCAAGGAGGCATGGCTCCCCTCAGGATTAGAACCAGGGTCTTGTTAATTCATTTCCTAAGATTTTTATACACGGTACAGCTGAGGGAAAGGGGACTGTGTCTGTTTGATTAGCTAGTGTTGGTAAGAGCTTTGGAGATACAAAGCTCTTGATAAGAGCTACGCCCCTTAATCTGTGTGGGACAGGGTGTGAGTGGGATGTACTAGGAAAGCAGCATTGGGGGAACTGACCGGGAGTGCAGGGCCGCTGAGAGGGAGAGAGTAGGCTTGTGCAGGGGTGCGTGCACACGTACTTGTATGTACAGCTATACACACAAACACATTGCTTATATTCCCCTCGAGGGTGCTGCAGAAATAGTGGGCAGGGACTAATGTATCAGATGGGACTTGGAGGAGATGCCCTCCATATCTTTCCATCCCAGAACTCCTGTGATTCTGTCCTTGGTTGGAAGGTGACCCTGGTTCTGGGACACGAGAGCTCCTGCGTTCTGAATGCATGTCTGTGTGGTCCACGGGAAGGATTTAAGAGCCCAAAGCAGGGGGAGCTTTCTTCATGCTGCCCTGCCTATTGTTTCCGGATTCCTGTGGCATTTAAAAACCAGCCTTCTGGCAAAGTTGCCAGCCCTGCTGCAGCCTAGAACTGGGGAATCTGTGAGCTCACGTACACTCTGCTCTGCTCTGACTCCATAGTCTGTTTTTTCCTAAGAGTTTCGGTTTTATCAGTTGGTTTACCCTCTCCTCCTCAACCTTCTCCTCTCCTTAAGTAGCCTCTGTCCACGTCCTCCCTAGCTTCCTACTTCCTGCCTCCCTTCTTCCCTCTGTGTGCTGATCAAACAGACCATCAGGCCAATGCCTGGCCTATACCCTGTGTTAGGCTTGGCTTCCCCAGAAGCAGTCCTGAGATGAAGATGTAATGGCAAGCAGTTAGTTGGGAGGTGACTCCAGGAAACGACCATTTGCCTAAGAAGTGATACAGTGAAAGGAAAGAAGACAATAAAGCAGACTATCCCTGTGGGAAACTAGGCCCAGTCCCACTGGGGGCCGTGGAAGAGAGAGCAGAGCATCCAAGGGCAAGGTATCCCGTTGGCTGCTGACTGATTATGGCCCTTGGATGTGGGCTACGTGGGCTCCAGAGACAAGAAAGTTCTAGGTGAGCCACAGGTGCCCAAGGCTGGGAGCCCTCAGGTCAGTGAGTATAAGGGGCGAGGAGAAGAGCCCCTTGGCTTCTCTTGGCCACTCCGGACCATCATAGAGCCCAGATCATGCTTGGTCACTGGGATAAGCGCAGCTCCAATGGCCACGGCCCACTCACACATACATGCCATCTACCCTCTAGGTTTAGGAGCATGTTTACAATTTTTACTTCCCAAAGAGACTGGCAGTGATCTGATGTACTAAAACTACCAGCAAATTATCATTTACTGAGGGTTTTCTGTGTTCCAGGAACCAAGCTAAATGCTTTTCCTGCATATCTCCTCTTAGTCCTGTGGGTATTCCGCAGAATAGGTATTGTTACTCTTTTTATTTTCAATTATATATTTTTTTAAATTTAAGCCACTGATTGTTTGGATTTATCTGAGTAAAAATTATTTCTACTCCTTGCCTGAAAAACCAGATGTTCAATATATTTAAATTAATTGACTTGAGGGTCAAATGAAGACATTAATCTCTAAAAGCAGTTGTTCTACCTCTCCTTACAATAATTTAACTATAAATATTAAACCAGTCTTAAACTATATGATGATTACCTAAATTTTGTTAAATGTCTTTAAAACATTAACTCATGGCAAAATATTGAGTTAATATATATGGAAAGACTCCGTTAAACAATGAAAACAGACCATATTATCAACATAATTTTTGAATTAACAGCTGTGACTCAAAATTTATAAGTTTTGGTGAGGTTTACATACAAACAAAAAACAAAACAAAACAAAAAGACTGCCTATAGAAATAATCTATATTGGCATCCCCTGCTTCACGTGCCATGGCTTATATTGACATTGAAGGATTTTAAAAATGTAAAAGGGGAAGTCTGGAATGGAATTACACTTATTATCACCCACTTAGGCAGGAAAATCAATGGAATGATAGTAGGAAAAAAACCAGCACAGATTCTGATGCGCATACAGACCCAGGTCTGTACACTGGTTTCTAAACTAACATGAAAGTCACAGTGTGAAAATAACCAGTGAGAGCCTCTATGGATGTACGGGGAACGGCAAGGGACACAGTGTGAGGAGCACGATCAGAGGCCACACAAAGGAGGATTTAACACAATGGCTATAGAGCTCACATGACAGTAATTCCATGTATGAAGAGAAGTGGGGGAGGGAGGGAAGGGTCTGAAAGGACAGGAGAGGGGACAGGACAGGAGAGTTGAGTTGAGGTGACATATCATTGATTTTACAGTAATAGTTCTAATGATCTTAGCAACAAACTGAAATTAAATTCTGGTTAAAATAAAGGCATTCAATGAGAATTTTTTCAAAGATGTTTTCCAGATCAAACTTCATAACTAATAACTCATGGAACTAATAAGTTCACGGATGAAAAGAAGTGTGGGCTTCATTGCTAGCATCTTCTTTATAATCTTGTGTACATAAGGCACAGATGAAGCGCAGTTCATGAGCAAACATTTCGTTATGTCAGGCTTCGACAATTTCTTAGTCTTAAAGAGCCACTCTTTTTTCTCCACTTTTTAAATTTCATAATTCCCATTGACGTATAGTATATTAGTTTCAGCTGTACAATATAGTAATAAGGCATTTATACGTTTCTATAACTTATGGAGTAATCACCGTAAGTACCCATCTGACACCATACATATTTATTACAATATTACTGAGTATATTTCCTATGTTGTACTTTACACATCCCTATGACTGATTTTATATCTGGCAATGTGTACTTTTTAATCCCTTCCCATTTTTTTTTTTTTGATTTTTTTTTTTTTTCCCCAAGTCAAGTTGTCCTTTCAATCTTAGTTGTGGAGCGTGCCGTTCAGCTTCAAGTTGTTGTCCTTTCAGTCTTAGCTGTGGAGGGCGCAGCTCAGCTCCAGGTCCAGTCACTGTTGCTAGTTGCAGGGGGCAAAGCCCACCATCCCCTGCAGGAGTCGAACCGGCAACCCTGTAGCCGAGAGGACGCGCTCCAACCAACTGAGCCATCTGGGAGCTCAGTGGCAGCTCAGCTCAAGGTGCCATGTTCAATCTTAGTTGCAGGGGGCAGAGCCCACCATCCCTTGCGGGATTCGAGGAATCGAACTGGCAACCTTGTGGTTGAGAGCCCACTGGCCCATGTGGGAATCGAACCGGCAGCCTTCGGAGTCAGGAGCACGGAGCTCTAACCGCCTGAGCCACCGGGCCGGCCCCCTTCCCATTTTTTAACACTTCCTCCCAACCCCCTTTCCATCTGGCAATCACCATCAGTTTGTTCTCTGTATCTATGAATTTGTTTTTGTTATGTTTATTTGTTTATTTTGTACTCTAGATTCCAAATATAAGTCTGATCATATGGTATTTGTCTTTCACTGTTTGACTTATTTCACTTAGTATATAATACCTTCCAGATCCATCCATGTTGTTGCAAATGGTAAGAGAGCATTCTTTTTTATGGCTGACTAATATTCCTTTGTATATTTGTACCACATATTCTCTATCCATTTGTCTATCGATAGATACTTGGGTTGTTCCATAGCTTGCCGTTGTAAATAATGCTGCAAAAAAACATAGGGATACATGAGTAGTTTTCTGTGTTTCTGTTTGTTTGTTTAATTAGTGTTTTGGATTTCTTCAGGAAAATACCGAGGATTAGAATAGCTGGGTTACATGGTAGCTTATTTTTAATTTTTTTAGGAATCACCAGAATTTTCCATAGTTGCTGCACCAATTTTCAGTTCCACTAACAGCTCACCAGGATTCCCTTTTCTCCACATCCCCATTTGTTATTTGTTGATTTATTGATGATAGCCATTCTGAGAGTTGTGAGGTGATACCTCATTATGGTTTCAATTTGGATTTCCCTGACGATCAGTCATACTGAGCATCTTTTCATATGTCTATTGGCCATAGGTATGTCCTCTTTGGAAAAATGTCTATTCAGGCCTTCTGCCCATTTTTAATTGGATTGTTTAGATTTTTGGTGTTGGGTTGTATGAGTTCTTTATAAATTTTGGATATTAACTCCTTCTCAGGTATATCGTTGGCAAATATATTCTCCCATTCAGTAGGTTGTCTTTTAATTTTCATTTTTTAAAAAAATTTATTGGGGTGACAATTGTTAGTAAAATTACATAGATTTCACCTGAAATCTATGGTGTACAATTCTGTATTACATCATCTATAAGTCCCATTGTGTGTTCACCACCCGGAGTCAGTTCTCCTTCCATCACCATATATTTGATCCCCTTTACCCTCATCTCCCACCCTCCCTCCCCGCTTACCCTCTGGTAACCACTAAACTATTCTCTGTGTCTATGAGTTTTTTTTTTCTCATTTGTTTGTCTTGTTCTTTTGTTATTTTTGGTTTATATACCACATATCAATGAAATCATATGGTTCTCTGCTTTTTCTTTCTGACTTATTTCGCTTAGCATTATACTCTCGATATCCATCCATGTTGTCACAAATGTTCCTATATCATGTTTTCTTACCACCGAATAGTATTCCATTGTGTATATATACCACAACTTCTTTATCCATTCATCTATCGAAGGACATTTTGGTTGTTTCCATGTCTTGGCCATCGTAAACAAAGCTGCAATGAACAGTGGAGCACACGTGTCTCTATGTGTAGATGTTTTCATATTTTTTGGGTAGATACCCAGGAGAGGGATTGCTGGGTCATATGGTAATTCTATTCGTAATTTTTTGAGGAACCTGCACACTGCCTTCCATAACGGCTGCACCAGTCTGCATTCCCACCAACAGTGTATGAGGGTTCCTTTTTCTCCACAGCCTCTCCAACACTTGTTACTATTTGTCTTGTTGATGATAGCCATTCTGACTGGGGTGAGGTGATATCTCATTGTGGTTTTTATTTGCATTTCTCTGATGACTAGTGATTTTGAGCATTTTTTCATATGTCTATTTTCCATTTGTATGTCCTCTTTGAAGAAATGTCTCTTCAGGTCGTCTGCTCATTTTTCAATTGGGTTGTTTGTATTTTTGTTGTTGAGTTGCATGACTTCCTTGCATATTTTGGATATTAGCCCCTTATCGGGGGAACTGTTTGCAAAAATCTTCTCCCATTCAGTTGGTTGCCTCTTTATTTTGTTGATGGTTTCTTTTGCTGTGCAGAAGCTTTTAAGTTTCATATAGTCCCATTCATTTATTTTAGCTTTTACGTCCCTTGCCTGTGGAGTCAAATTCATAAAATGCTCTTTGAACCCAAGGTCCATAAGTTTAGTACCTATGTTTTCTTCTATGCAGTTTATTGTCTCAGGTCTTATGCTTAGGTCTTTGATCCATTTTGAATTAATTTTGGTACATGGTGACAGATAGCAGTCCAATTTCATCTTTTGCACGTGGCTGTCCAATTCTCCAAGCACCATTTATGGAAGAGGCTGTCTTTTCTCCATTGTATTTTTTTTTGCTTCTTTGTCAAAAATTATCTGTCCATACTTATGGGGATTTATTTCTGGGTTCTCAATTCTATCCCATTGGTCTGTGTGTCTGGTTTTCTGCCAATACCATGCTGTTTTGATTATTGTAGCCTGTAGTACAAGCTAAAATCAGGGAGTGTGATTCCTCCGGTATTGTTCTTTTTTCTTAAGATTGCTTTTCAGGGTCTTTTGTGGTTCCAAACAAATCTGATGATTTTTAGTTCTATTTCTTTAAAAAATGCCATTGGGATTTTGATGGGGATTGCATTAAATCTGTATATTGCTTTGGATAATAATGGCCATTTTAACTATGTTGATTCTTCCAATCCATGAGCACGGAATGTCTTTCCATTTCTTTATGTCTTCTTCAATTTCTTTTAAAAATGTCTTATAGTTTTCAGCATATAGGTCTTTCACATCCTTGGTTAAGTTTATTCCTAGGTATTGTATTCTTTTTGCTGCAATTGCAAAAGGTATTATTTTTTGTATTTCTTTTTCTGAGATTTCATTGTTAGAATATAGGAATGCAATGGACTTTTGTACATTGATTTTGTAGCCGGCAACTTTACTGTATTCGTTGATTGTATCTAATAGCATTTTGGTGGAGTCTTTAGGGTTTTCAATCTATAGCATCATGTCATCTGCAGAGAGTGACAATTTAAATTCTTCATTCCCAATTTGGATGCTTTTTATTTCTTTCTCTTGCCTGATTGTGATGCCAAGCACTTCCAACACTGTGTTGAAAAGCAGAGGTGATAGGGGACAGCCCTGTCGTGTTCCTGAACATAGAGCAAAGGGCTTCAGTTTTCTACCATTAATTATGAGATTAACTGAGGGTTTGTCATATATGGCCTTATTATGTTAAGGTATTTTTCTCCTTTACCTATTTTATTAAGTGTTTTAGTCATAAATGGATGTTGTATCTTGTCAAATGCTTTTTCTGCATCAATTGATATAATCATATGATATTTGTCCTTTATTTTGTTTATGTGATGTATCACATTGATGCATTTGCGGATGTTGAACCATCCTTGTGCCCCGGGGATGAACCCCACTTGGTCTTGATGAATAGTGTTTTTAATACATTGTTGTATTCGATTTGCTAGAATTTTGTTTAGGATTTTTGTATTTGTATTCATCATAGATATTGGTGTGTAGTTTTCTTTTTCTGTGTTGTCCTTACCAGGTTTTGGTATCACGGTAATGTTGGCCTCATAAAATGAGTTAGGGAGTACTGTCTCTTCTTCAATTTTTGGAAGAGTTTGAGCAGGATTGGCATTAGATCCTCTTTGAATGTTTGGTAGAATTCACTAGTGAAGCCATCTGGTCCCGGGCTTTTGCTTTTGGAAAGGTTTTGGATGACAGATTCAATTTCGTTACTCGTGATCGGTCTGTTTAGATTTTCCAGTTCTTCATGGTTCAGCCTAGGAAGGCTATATGTTTCTAAGAAGTTGTCCATTTCTTCTAGGTTATTGAATTTGGTGTCATATAGTCCTTCATAGTATTATTCGGTGATTGTTGGGTTTTCAATTTTGTTAATCTTTTCAAAGAACCAGCTCTTTGTCACAATAATTTTTTTCTATTGTCTTTTTGTTCTCTATTTCATTTAGTTCTGCTCTGATTTTTGTTATTTCCTTTCTTCTACTGACCTTGGATTTCACTTTTTCTTCTTTTTCTAGTTCTTTAAGGTGTATCATGAGGTTATTTATTTGGGAGTTTTCTTGTTTCTTGAGATAGGCCTGTAATGATATAAATTTCCCTCTTAAAACTACTTTCGCTGCATCCAAAAAATTTGATAGGATGTGTTTTCATTGTCATTTGTTTGTATGTATCTTTTGATCTCTCCTCTAATTTCTTCTTTGACCCAATCGTTCGTTAAAAGTATGTTGTTTAATCTCCATGTGTTTGTGTTTTTTTCTGCTTCCTTTTTGCAGTTGATATCCAATTTCAAAGCCTTGTGATCAGAGAATATGCTTGGTATGATTTCAATCTTCTTAAATTTGCTGAAGCTGATTTTATGTCCCAATATATGGTCTATCCTTGAGAATGTTCCATGTACACTAGAAAAAAATGTATAGTCTGATGTTTTAGGATGAAGTGCTCTATATATGTCAATTATGTCCATTTCATCTAATGTGTCATTTAGGGCTGCTATTTCGTTATTTATTTTCTATTTGGATGATATATCCATAGCTGTCAAAGATGTATTTAAGTCCCTTAGTATAACTGTGTTTTGGGTCAACTTTTCCCTTTAGTTCTGTTAGTAGTTGCTTGGTATATTTTTGTGCTCCCTGATTGGGGGCATAAATATTGAGGACTGTTATGTCTTCTTGTTGTATAGTCCCCTGTACCATTATGAAATGTCCATCTTTGTCTCTTGTTATCTTTTTCACCCTGAAGTCTGTTTCATCTGATATCATTATGGCTACACCTGATTTTCTCTGGGTACCTTTGCTTGGAGTGTCAATTTCCACCCTTTCACTTTGGGTCTATGCCTGTCCTTGTAGCTGAGATGTGTCTCTTGGAGACAGCATAAGTTTCGGTTTAGTTTTTTGATCCAATCTGCTACTCTGTGCCTTTTTATTGGTAAGTTCGGTCTATTTACATTTAGGGTGATTATTGATATGTGAGGATTTTCTGTCATTCTATCTTTAGTTTTCTGGTAAGTCTGTGTCTCCATTGTTTCTTTGCCTTTTTGTTGTTGTCTATCATTTCTGTGTGGTGGTATTCTATGATGTTTCCCTCTGTTTCTTCTTTTATTGTAGTATATATTTCAGTTCTGGATTTTTTTTTGAGTGGTTACCCTTAAGTTTATGTAAAAGAAAGTTTGATATCTAGAGCATTCCATTTTCTTCAGCACGCTTACTTTCTCCATTCCCATATTTCGGTTCAGGCCTCTACTCTCCCCCTTTTTATGTTTTGGTTGCCACAAATCGTCCCTGTCGATGGTGGTCGAATGGCCTGCTTTAGTGTTTCTTGTATTGCAGGTCGTTTATTGGAAAATTCCCGCAGCTTCTGTATGTCTGGAAAGGTCTTTATTCCTCTTTCGTATCTAAATGATGTCTTTGCTGGATATATTAGTCTTGGCTCATAATTTCTCTCTTTCAATAGTTTGAATATTTGGTTCTACTCCCTCATGGCTTGTAGAGTTTCTGCTGAAAAATCTGATGATAATTCAATGGGCTTTCCTTTGTAGGTTACCATCTTCTTTTCCCTGTCTGCCTTGAGGATTCTTTCTTTGTCGTTGATTTTAGACATCTTCAATACAGTGTGCCTTGGAGAAGGCCTGTTGGGATTGAGGTTATTAGGTGTTCTATTTGCTTTTTGGATTCGAGGATCCAGTTCTGTCCACAAGTTTGGGAAGTTCTCGTCGACAATTTGTTTGAATATATTCTCTGTTCCCTTCTCTCTTTCTTTTCCTTCTGGTATGCCCATTATTCTTATATTGCTGTTTCTGTTGGAGTCAAAAAGTTCTTGTGGAGTTCTTTCATTTCTTTTAAGTCTCAAGTCTCTTTCTTCTTCCATCTGTGTAGTTTCCAGGTTTCTATCTTCAATGTCACTAATTCTTTCCTCCATCTGGTCAACTCTACTACCTAAGCTGGTTATTTCATTCTTAATTTCTTCTATTGAGGTCTGAATCTCCAGAAATTCTATTTGGTTCTTTTTTAAAATTTCAATCTCTTTCGTAAAATGTTCATGTTGTTCTTTGATTATGTTTCTGAGTTCATTAAACTGCCTTTCTGTGTTTTCTTGCATCTCGTTGAGTTTTTTTAGAACTGCAATCTTGAATTCTCTGTCATTTAAGTCACATATTTCCATATCTTTAAGTTCCTTTTCTGGAGACTTTTCACTTTCTTTCTGAGCTGTCTTGTTGCTTTGGTTATTCATGGCAGTTGGTGATTTATTATTTCTCTTCCTAGACATCTACAGGAGTGACTTCTTCAACAGATTGATAGGAAGAGGTCTTTCTTTTGTTTTCCTGTAGGTGTTGGGGTAATGTTTTATTTTCTCACTGACTGCAGCCTTTTTTTGTCTCTCACACGTTAGTGCTATGTTTTCTGTGCACTATTCCAGCTTCTCACACAATGGGGGGATTTCCTGGGAGACGGACTTCTCCTCTGTTAATAGTTCGCCTGGGTCACAGGGCACATTGTCCGTATGGGTATTTGAAGGAAGAGCTTACCAGATTCAGAGCCCCTGAGTTTCAGCAGTTCTGTTTACTCCTGCAGAGATTTGCCCAAATAGGTGGGGCCAGGGGTGGGGTGAGTTGTGAGAGGTGGCCCAGAGCAATGGCAGCGACCACCACCAGAGCCGGTCCTGTTTCCACAGCTCCTTTCCCTTTGCCGGAACTAGTTGTGCTGGGAATCTGTGTCTGAGGTTCACAGTTTTCAGAACAGCAAATATTCTGTTCTTTTGGTCTGACACTGTTACTGTTCCACTTCTAGCAACGGGCAGGTGGGGCAGGGCGAGCTCTGGGAGGGTAGGGAGGGGGCGACTATCCTCAGTGCCTAAGGCCTCTGTTCTCTGCTCTGCAGTGATGGCTTAAACCACTGTTAAGCCTTCTTCCCTCAGTCTTTGCTCCGAGGTCTCTGCGGTGATCGTTGGGTTCAGCCGTGTTACATGCTGCCCCCTCAGCCCTGTGGGCCATAAACGGAGCCCTAGCAGTCCGAGTTCTTCCATCTCCTGCAGCCACGGTAGTTCTGGGATGCAGGAAGCTTGGAGTACTGAGATAGGTCTGCATCCTACCCCCGCATGGCTCTGTCTGCGCACTTCTCCCTTCCCTCCTTCCTACTCGTGCGATTCGCCCACCTTTAGGTGAATTCAGTAGTGGCTCTCTTCATCTTGCCTGTCTGCTGTGCAGGGAGTCCTTTGTGGAGTTGTAGTTGTTCGATTAGTTGTAAATTCCAGGGGAGATGTACAGAGGCTCACCTCACGCCGCCATTTTTATTCTTCATTTTGTTTATGGTTTCCTTTGCTCAGCAAAATCTTTTTAGTTTGATATAGTCCCATTTCTTTATTTTCTCTTTTGTTTCCCTTGCCCAAGAAGATACATAAGTAAAACTATTATTAAGGGTAATGTCTCAGCATATACTTTCTATATATTCTTTCTAGTTTTATTGTTGCAGGCCATACATTGAAATCTTTAATCCATTTTGAGTTTATTCTTGCATGTGGCATAAGAAGATGGTCCAGTTTTATTGTTTTGAATGTACGCGTCCAATTTTCCCAGCACCATTTATTGAATAGACTGTCTTTATCCCAATTTATATTCTTGTTTCCTTTGTCATAGAGTAAATGACCACATAGGCATAGATTTATTTCTGGGCTCTATATTCTGTTTCATTGATTTACATATCTGCTTTTATACCAATACCATGGTGTTTTGATTACTATGGCCAGGTAGTATAATTTGATATCAGGTAGTGTGATACCTCCAGGTTTGTTCTTCTTTTTCAGGACAGCTGTAGCTATTCGGGGTCTTTTATGATTCCATATAAATTTTAGGATTATTTGTTTTAGTTCTGTGAAAAATGCCATTGGTTTTTTGGTAGAGATTGCATTGAATCTATAGATTGCTCTGTGTAGTATGGACATTTTAACTATATTAATTCTTCTTATCCATGAGGATGCTATGTATTTCCATTCATTTCTTTAATTTATCTCTTCAATGTTTTATATTTTTCTGAATACAGGTCTTTTACTTCCTTAGTTAAATTTGTTTCTAAGTATTTTATTATTTTGATGCAATTATAAATGGGATTATTTTCTTAATTTCTCTTTTTGGTAGTTTCTTATTGGGATATTAAAATGCAACCAATTTCTAAATATTAATTTTATATCCTGGTAGTTTACTAAATTCATTTATCAGTTCTAATAGCTTTTTGGTGGAATCTTTGGGGTTCTCTATTGATAGTATCATGTCATCTTCAAATAATGACAGTTTTATTTCTTCCTTTCCCATTTCAATGCTTTTTATTTATTTTTTCTTGTCTGATTGCAGTGGTTAGGACTTCCAGTACTATATTGAATAAAAGTGGTGAAAGTGGGCATCCTTGTCCTGTTCCTGATCTTAAGGAGAATACTTTTAGCTTTTCTCCTGTGATAGTAGCTGAGGGTTTGTCATGTGTGGCCTTTATTATGTTGAGATATGTTCCCTCTATTACCACTTTGCTGAGAGTTTTTATCATAAATGGTCCTGGATTTTGTCATATGCTTTCTCTGCATCTATTGATATGACCATGTGATTTTTTGTATGGATTAAAACTGATTTTATTTGTGCATCTTATGTATGTATGCATGTGTGTATGTATGTATGTACGTATTATTAGGTTTACAAAATAACAATGATTAGACATTTTCACCCCACACAAAGTGGTAACCCTACCAAGTCTACTACTCATCTGACATTGTACGTTGCTATTAAAAAACCACTGACTATATTCCCTATGCTGTACTTTACTTCCCAGGATTATATCTATATCTGTAGATACCGATATCTACAGATGTAGATATATTTTTTCATTGTAGTTGACATTCAATATTATTTTATATTAGTTTCAGGTGTGTAGCACAGTGGTTAGGCATTTATATAATCTATAAAATGATCCTCCCGATAAATCCAGTATCCATTTAACACCCTACGCAGTCTTCACAACATTATTGATTAAATTCCCCGTACCTTATTTGACATCCCTGTACTTTGTGACCACCAATTTCTGCTTTCTAATCCCTTCACCTTTCTCACCCATTCCCCCCCAACACCCCTCCCATCTAGCAACCATCAGCTTCTTCTCTGTTCTCTGTATCTATAACCATATGCTTTTTGTTTTTCATTTTGTTTAAGTGGTGTATCACATTAATTCATTTGTGGATTTTGGACCAACCTTGCATACCAGGAATGAATCCCACTTGATCGTGGTGTATGATTTTTTTAATGTATTGCTGAATTTGATTTGCTAATATTTTCTTGAGGATAGTTGGATCTATGTTCACTGGGGATATCAGTATATAGTAATTTTCTTTTTTCGTAATGTCTTTGTCTGATTTTAGAATCAGGGTAATGGTGGCCTTGTAAAATGAGCTTGGGAGCCTTCTCTGCTCTTTTATTTTTTGGAATAGTTTGACTAGAATAGGTTTTTAATTCTTCTTTGAATGTTTGGTAAAATTTACCTGTGAAGACATCTGGTCCAGCACTTTTGTTTATTGGGAGCTTGTTGATTACTGATTTGATTTAGTTGGTAGTATTTGGTCTGTTCAGATTTTGTTTCTTCTTGATTCAGCCTTGGAAGATTGTATGCTTCTAGGAATTTATCCATTTCTTCCAGATTGTCTGATATGTTGGCGTATACCGTGTTTCCTGGAAAATAAGACCTAGCTGGACAATCAGCTCTAATGTGTCTTTTGGAGCAAAAATTAATATAAGACCCGGTCTTATTTTACTATAAGACCAGGTCTTTGTAATATCAGGTAATATAATATAATACCAGGTCTTATATATATATATATATTTTTTTTTTAGTCTCTATTTTATTCATTTCTGCTCTGATCTTTATTATTTCCTTCTGTGTACTCACTTTGGGCTTTGTTTGCTCTTCTTTTTCCAGTTCCCTTAGGTTTAAAGTTAGACTGTTTAGTTGAGATTTTTCTTGTTTCTTGAGGTAGGCCTGCATTGCTATGAACTTCCTTGTTAGGACTGCTTTCATTGTGTCCCATAGATTTGGGGTCATTGTGTTTTCATTTTCACGTGTCTCAAGGTATCTTTTGATTTCTACCTTGATGTCATTGTTGACCTGTTCATTATTTAGTAACATGTTATTTAGCCTCCATGTATTTGTGGGTTGTTTCAGGAATTTTTTCTTTATAATTGATTTCCTTTAGGTTGGTACAAAAGTAATTGCACTTTAAAACGTTAAAAATAATTGCAAAAACCGCAATTACTTTTGCATCAACCTAATAATTTCATACCATTGTGATCAGAGAAGATCCTTGATATGATTTTGCTCTTCTTAAATTTATTGAGACTTGCTTTGTGGCCTAACATGTGGTCTATCTTGGAAAATATTCCATGTGCACTTGAAAAGAATGTATATTCTGCTGCTTGAAGGTGAAATGCTCCAAAAAAATTTATTAAATCCATTTGGTCTAGTGTGTCATTTAAGGCTGCCGTTTCCATGTTGATTCTCTGTCTGGAAGATATGTCCATTGGTGTCAGTGGGGTATTAAAGTCTTCTATTATGATTGTGTCACTATTGATCTCTGACTTTGTGTCAGTCAATATTTGCTTTATATATTTAGGTGCTTTTATGTTGGGTGCATAAATATTTACTAGGGTGAGGGTCCTCTTGTTGGATTTATCCCTTTATTATTATGTATTGTCCTTCTTTGTCTCTTAGAATAGCTTTTGTTGTAAAGTCTATTATGTCCGATATCAGTATTGCTACTTCAGTTTTTTTTCTTGTTTCTATTTTCAAGAAATATCTTTTCTCATGCCTTTTCTCATGTCAGTTTGTGTGTGTCTTTTGATCTGAGGTGTGTCTCTTGTAGACAGCATATGCATCGGTCTTGTTTTCTTACCATTCAGCTACCCTATATATTTTGATTAGAGCACTTCATCCATTTACATTCAAAGTTATTATTGATAGGTACATATTACTGCCGTGTTGTTATTCATATTTTTTATTTTCTTTTTTTGTTTTGTTTTCTCCTTCTGCTTAAAGAAATCATTTGAACATTTCTTGTAATGCTAGCTTGTTGATAATGAATTCTTTTAGCTTTTCCTTGTCTGGGAAATTCTTTATCTCTCCTTCAACTTTAAATGATAGCCTTGCTAGGTAGAGTAGTCTTGGTGTAGGCTCTTGTTTTTCATTACTTTGAATATTTCCTGCTACTCCTTTCTGGTCTGCAAAGTTTCTGTTGAGAAATTTGCTGATAGTCTCATGGGAGCTTCCTTGTAAGTAACTAGTTGTCTTTCTCTTGCTGCTTTTAGGATTTTCTCTTTGTCCTTAACATTTTACCATTTTAAATATGATGTGTCTTGGTGTGGACCTGTTTGGGTTCATCTTGTTTGGGAATATCTGTGCTCTCTGGCCTTGTATATCTATTTCCTTCACCAGGTTAGGGAAGTTTTCTGTCATTATATATTCAAATAGAGTCCCGATACCTTGCTCCCTTGTCACGTCCAGCGCAACACAGTCAGTGAGAGAACGAGAAGGGGCGGCGAAGGGTTAAGAAAGAAACAGAAATCAAAAAGTTATGAAACAGGGGGCCAACGGTCTCCCAGCCTCAAAGGACTGAGAGCCCCGAATCGGGCCACCTTTTGGCTTTTATTGATACACACACAAGGAAGTACTATTGTTTTCTCCACGGTCTGTGAGTTTCATACATCATACCAGAAAACTGATTCAAATCAATCACCCTTGCCTGCAAACAGCCGGAATCGAAAGTCCCATGATGTCTTAACAATTATGGTATGGGCCTCCCCAGGGACAAATCCTTTATGCTGAAACTTATTGATAAGAATGGAAGGAGAACTGATGTTATCACATCATTGATTCACTTCTCAAGCAGGTTGTAGGAAGGAATATAGCCACATAGGCAGACGCTCTCCTTAGACGGAGGAATGTTGGGGGCTGTGCCCACCTCTATTGACCCCGTGAGTTCTCCTGGTGTTCCCCACGTGGATGCGCCTGGCTTGGGTTGCTCCTTCCGTGAGGAGTCTTACCCGTCATTGTTGACCAACCATCTTTTGGGGGCCAAATAGAGAGACATGAGGTGTAAGTGCAAAGGTGAAGCAAAGTCCCTGAAAGGAGTAGTCTCATAGAGTCTTCTTTCTTTAGGGACAGGCACGAGGGGACAGATGGTTAGGCTGCTGCGTGACAACACTCCCTCTCTTCTACTTCTGGTACTGCTATGATAAGAATGTTGTTACGCTTGATGTTGTCCTAAAGGTCTTTTAAATTGTCTTCCCTTATTTTTTTAATTTTTGTGGTTTTTTCTATTGTTCTGATTGAGTGTTTTATGCTACCTTGTCTTCGTAACTGATTCGATCTCTGCTTCATCTAATCTATTGATTCCTTTTAGTGTATTCATCATTTCAGTTATTGTATTCCTTATTTGTGATTGGTTCTTGTTTATGGTTTCTGTGTTGTTATTTATGCTTACTATCTGTTTATTGCACTCACTAAGTTCTATAAGCATTCTTATAATCAGTGTTTTAAGCTCTGTCTCTGGTAGGTTGGTTGCGTCCATTTCATTTAACTCTATTTCTGGAGGTTTCTCGGGTTCTTATATTTGGGACATGTTTCATTGTTTTCTTATTTTGGATGCCTCTCTGTATTCACATCTGTGTATTAGGTAGATCTCCTGTGTCTGTCAGTCTTTGCTGACTGATCTTACGTAGTATGTGTCCTGTGTGGTCCAGTGGCATTTTCTTCCTGGTCTCCTGGGCATGTGTTCCAGGAGGGTCCCTTGAGTATTTTATGTGTGATCTTTTGTAGTTGAGTCTTGGTGCTTTTGGCATGTCAGTGGGGGCGATTGTCTCCCAGGCTGACTGACTGAGGATTGGCTATGTCCACAGTGTATGATCTGATATGTGGGAGCTGATCCCTCAGAGGGAGATTTGCCCCCATGGGCTTTTGTGCCTTTTGAGACCACCCTTTGGTTGTGCCTTTGTGGGGCTAACCAGGTAGTACTCTGGTGTGGTCTGAAGCTGGCCTCTGTGTGTGTTGTTCCTGGTGTCTCTTAGGAGCATCTCCTGTGTAGACCAATGTCAGCCTTGCCTGTGACCGGACCACAGCTACTTGGTAAAAGCCACAAAGCTATATGTGGTTGGCTACTTCCTGTGCTGTACCTGCAGGCATGTGGGCTGTCCTCACTGTGAACTGAGGCCGATTGTCACCAGTATTGGACCTGGGGAAGCTTAGCAAAAGGCCCCTTGCCCCCTAGGTCTATTGCCATCTGCTAGCTGTCTGTAAATCTCAGCCATTGGAGCAGCCTCCTTAGATACGCTGGCCAGACTGGTGGACCTGGAGTTGAGGTTGCCCTCAGCAGTGCAGCCCTAGCTGGGCAGCGTTCCAGGGAGTCCTAAGGAGTGCCGGGTGGGTTTTTACAACGTTAACGCAGATTCAGGTCTTGTGCCAGAGCCCAGCCTGTAAGCACTTTGCATAGCATCCCGAGAGCACTGCAGCCAGCCACTGCTCGCTGTGGGGCGTTGCCTGGCCCATGAGCACTCTGGGAATTGCCCTGAGAATACTGCAGCAAGCCACCACTTGTCCCAGGCTCACCAATTTCCAACAGCCACCTACAAGAGACTGTGGGGCAGGTTTTGGGTCACTGCTAATCACCAAAAGGCCCCCGGGCAGCTGTGGGCCATCTGCTGCTGTTAAAGTCTTCTACTGTCTGTGAGGTGGAGCCACTTTTTCAGGTGCCAAGAGTGCCTTTTGGCAATGCAGCTCTAAATGGGTGGGGCGGGGATCCAGGATGCTATAGGATATGGGTGGCGGTTTTTAAACAGTGAATGCAGTTTCAGTTCTTGCACTGCTGTCAGGCCCAGGACCACTTTGCAAAAATGTCTTGAGAGCACTGCAGACAGCCACTGCTTGCATCTGGATCACAGGTCCCTGACAGTCGCCAAAGAGAGGCTACAGCACACGGTATGGGTCACTGTCCACCACCAACAGTTTCTGGGCTGCTGCAGGCTGTCTGCTGCTGTGGAAGGCCTCCGCAGCTAGCGGGATGGAGCCAGCCCTCAGCAGCCCAGAGTGCCCGGGGCAGTGCACCATCGGCCATGCAGGGAGGGACCCGGAGCATCCACAAGGTGGTGCACACCCTTGTTTCCACCAGACCAGTGGTGTCTCAGATTTCGCCCTTTGGAGAAGAGTTCAACATAGAAAGGATGGCGCTCTCCTTTAGGCTACAAGTGTATCAGGCTCCACACAGGGATAATGGCTCCTTTTCCCTCTAGTCCTCGCCTCAGAGCCACACAACCTAGTCTTTTCGCTGTATGACTCTGATGCCTCTCGAATTTCTGCCTCTTCACCTGAGACCAGGTGAGTGTTTGGAAGCAAGAGAGTCTATGTGTGGGCTCCACAAGAGGGTGTCTGGTTTTGTAGCCACCTTCTGTCTCATCAGGATGGGCAAACAGAGACCTTGCTGATTTTCACTGACAGATGTTGTCCAAACTCCTGTTCCCAGCACAGGACACCCTAAGCTGGGGAACCCAGTGTGGGACTGGGATCCCTTCCTCTTCCTGGGGGACCTCCATCACTGAGGTGTCCCTCCCAGTGTTCAATCACTATCTGGATTTGGGCTAAGCTCTTTCCATGTGTCCACTCCTCTACCAGTCTCAATGTGGCCTCTTCTTTACATCCGTAGTGATAGGGGTTCTGTTCAGCTAGTTTTCAGATGATTTTCGAGGTTGTTTGTTGTATAATTTATTTATATAATAGTGTTGGTGTGGTCCTGGGAGGCAGTAGGCAGAGCATTTACCTAATCAGCCACCTTGGACCTTTCTCAATAGGTTTTTTTTTTCATGTCCCTTTCTGACAATTTGTTACTGGTGTATAAAAGTGAAACCAATTTCTGAGTATTAATTTTGTATCCTGCTACTATCCTGAATTCATTTATCAATTCTAATAGTTTTATGGGTGGATTTTTTCAGGTTATTTATATAATCATGTCATCTACAAATAGTAACAGTTTTGTTTCTCCCTTTTCAATGGCTGCCTTTTATTTTGTCTGATAGCTGTGGCTAGGGTTTTAATACTATGTTGAATAAAAGTGATGAAAGTGAACAGTTTTGTCTTTTTCTTATCTTAAAAATTTAGCTTTTCACCATTGAGTATGATGTTAGCAGTGGGTTTGTCATGTATGGCATTTATTATGTTGAAGTATATTTCCTCTATTCCCACTTTGCTAAGAGTTTTTATGATAAATGGATGTTGGATTTTGTCAAATGCTTTTTCTGCATCTATTTATATGACCATGTAATTTTATCCTTCATTGTGTTTATATGGTGTATAGCCTTAATTGATTTGCAGATAATCAGTCTTATGTCCCTGCAACAAATCACACTTGATCATGGTGTATGATATGTTTAATGTATTGTATAACTGGGTTTGATAATATTTTGTTCAGGATTTTTGCTTCTGTGTTTATGAGGGCCTATAATTCTCTTTACCTTTTTTTTTTTGTAATGTCATTGTCTACTTTTGTTATCAGGGTAATGCTGACCCTGTAAAATTGACAGCCTTCACCCCTCTTCAACTTGTTGAAATATTTTGAGAAGGATAGGTATTAATTAATTCTTCTTTGAATGTTTGCTAAAATTCACCTGCGAAGCCATCTGGCCAAGGGCTTTTGTTTATTGGGAGTTTTTTGATTACCTGTTTGATTTTGTTAGCAATTATAGGTCTGTTTAGATTTTCTGTTTCTTCTGGATTCGGCCTTGGCAGATTGTGTTTCTAGGAATTTATCCATTTCTTGCAGGTTGGCAATTGTCAGCATATAAATGTTAATTGTGTGTTTGTATCTCCCTTTGTATTTCTGTGGTTTTGGTTATCACTTCTCCTGTTTTATTTCTGAATTTATTGTTTGGGACCTCTCTTTTTCTTAATGAATCTGTCTAAAGGTTTACCAATTTTGTTTATCTTTTTAAAGAATCAGCTCTTAGTTTCCTTGATCTTTTCTATTGCTTTTTTACACTCCACTTAATTTATTTTGGCTCTGATCTTTATTGTTGCCTTCCTTATACTCACTCTGGGCTTTGTTTATTCTTTTTCTAGCTCCTTTAGGTGTAAGGTTAGTTGTTTATTTGATATTTTCTTGTTTCTTGAGGTGGGCCTGTATTGGTATAAATTTCCCTTCTAGAACTGCTTTTACTGTGTCCCATAAATTTGGTGTCATTGTGTTTTCATTGTTATTTGTTTCAAGATATCTTTTGATTTCTTCCTTGATCTTGTTGAAAACCCATTTGTTTTTCAGTAACATCTTATTTAGCCTCCATGTATTTATGTGTCTTTCAGTTTTCCAATAATGAATTTCTGATTTTCATACTATTTTTTTTATTATTAATTTATTTTTAATTTATTGGGGTGACAATTGTTAGTAAAATTACATAGATTTCAGGTGTGCAATTCTGTATCACATCATCCATAAATCACACTGTGTGTTCACCACCCAGAGTCAGCTCCCCTTCCATCACCATACATTTGATCCCCCTCACCCTCATCCCCCACCCCCCAACCCCCTTACGCTCTGGTAACCACCAAATTACGTTCCCCAGATTAATTTTCAAACCCTGTGGCCATCCTGTGGTCACCGACTGCCCTCCAATCCCCTCACCCTCCCCCCCACCCCCCACCCCTCCCGCCCATCTAGCAACCCTCAGTTTTTCCTCATTGTCTCCCAAACTGTTTCTGATTAGTTCATTCACTTATTCTTTTCTTTAGAATCCGCAAATAAGTGAGATCATATGGTACTTATCTTTCTCTGTCTGACTTATTTCACTTAACATAATGTTCTCTAGATCCATCCATGTTGTTGCAAATGGTAAGATTTCTTTCTTCTTTATGGCTGCATAATACTCCATTGTATAAATGTACCACAGTTTCTTAATCCAGTCATCTACCGATGGGCATTTTGGTTGTTTCCATGTCTTAGCTATTGTGTATAGTGCTGCAATAAACATAGGAGTGCATAAAGATTTTTGAATTGAAGTTTTGGATTTCTCCGGATAGATACTTAGGAGTGGAATTACTGCATCATAAGGTAGTTCCATTTTCAGATTTTTGAGATACCTCCATACTGTTTTCCATAGCGGCTGCACCAGACTGCAATCCCACCAACAGTGCACAAGCGTTCCCTTTTCTCCACATCCGCGCCAGCACTTGTTGTTTGTTGATTTATTGATGATAGCCATTTTGACTGGGGTGAGGTGGTATCTCATTGTGGTTTTGATTTGCATTTCTCTGATGGTTAGTGAGGTTGAGCATTTCTTCATATGTCTGTTTGCCATCTGTATGTCCTTTTTAGAAAAATGTCTCTTCAAGTCCTCTGCCCATTTTTTAATTGGATCGTTTGTTTTTTTGGAGTTGAGTTGAGTGAGTTTTCCATAGATTTGTGATATTAATCCCTTATCAGATATATCATTGGCAAATATCTTTTCCCATTCAGTAGGATCCCTTCTTGTTTTATTGATGGTTTCCTTTGCTGTGAAAAAACTTTTTAGTTTGATATAATCCCACATGTTTATTTTTTTCTCTTAGTTCCCTCGAGCGAGGGTATATATCAGTAAAAATCTTACTCCGGGTAATGTCTGAGAAGTTTCTTCCTATATTTTCTTCTAGGTATTTTATGGTTTCAGATCTTACATTTAAGTCTTTAAGCCATTTTGAATTTATTTTTGTATATGGTGTAAGGAGGTGGTCCAACTTCATTTTTTTGCATGTGTCTGTCCAGGTTTCCCAGCACCATTTATTGAATAGACTGTCATTACTCCATCGTACATTCTTGCTTCCATTGTCGTAGATTAAATGGCCATATAGGCGTGGATTTATTTCTGGACTCTCTATTCTGTTCCATTGATCTATGTGTCTGTTTTTGTGCCAGTACCATGCTGTTTTGATTACTGTAGCCTTGTAGTATAATTTGAAGTCAGGTATTGTTATACCTCCCACTTTGTTCTTATTTCTCAAGATTGCCTTTGCTATTCGGGGTCTTTTATGGTCCCATATAAATTTTAGAATTATATGTTCTATTTCTGTGAAAAACGACGTTGGCAGTTTGATAGGAATTGCATTGAATATGTATATTGCCTTAGGCAGTATGGACATTTTAACTATATTAATTCTTCCTATCCATGAACATGATATGTGTTTCCATCTATTTATATCTTCCTTCATTCCTTTCTTCAGTGTCTTATAATTTTCTGAGTATAGATCTTTTACTTCTTTGGTTAAATTTATTCCCAGGTATTTTATAGTCTTTGGAGCGATTGTAAATGGGATTGTTTTTTTAATTTTTCCTTCTGATGTTTTATTATTGGTATATACAAATGCAACTGATTTCTGAATATTAATTTTGTATCCTGCTACTTTACTAAATTCATCTATCAGCTCTAATAGCTTCTTGGTGGAGTCTTTAGGGTTCTCTATATATAGTATCATATCATCTGCATAAAATGATAACTTTACTTCCTCCTTACCAATCTGGATGCCTTTTATTTCTTTTTCTTGTCTGATTGCTGTGGCAAGAACTTCCAGACCTATGTTGAATAGAAGCGGAGATAGTGGGCATCCTTGCCTTGTTCCTGATCTTAGGGGGAATGGTTTTAGCTTTTCCCCATTGAGTATGATGTTAGCTGTGGGTTTGTCATATATGGCCTTTATTATATTGAGATAAGATCCCTCTATTCCCACTTTCTTAAGGGTTTTTATCATAAATGGCTGTTGGATTTTATCAAATCCTTTTTCTGCATCTATTGATATGATCATGTAATTTTTATTTTTCATTTTGTTAATGTGGTGTATCACATTAATAGATTTCCGGATGTTGAACCACCCTTGCATACCAGGGATGAATCCCACTTGATCGTGGTGAATGATCTTTTTAATGTATTGCTGAATTCTGTTTGCTAATATTTTGTTGAGGATTTTTGCATCTATGTTCATTAAAGATATTGGCCTGTAGTTTTCTTTTTTTGTGGTGTCTTTGTCTGATTTTGGGATCAGGGTGATAGTGGCTTCGTAAAAAGTGTTTGGGTGTCTTCCTTCCTTCTGGATTTTTTGGAAGAGCTTGAGGAGAATAGGTGATAATTCTTTATTGAACGTTTTGTAAAATTCACCTGTAAAGCCATCTGGTCCAGGGCTTTTGTTTGTTGGGAGATTGTTGATTACTGATTCAACTTCCCTGGTGGTAATCAGACTATTCAGGTTTTCTGTTTCTTCTTGAGTTAGCCTTGGAAGGTTGTACGCCTCTAGAAAATTGTCCATTTCTTCCAGATTGTCAAATTTGTTGGCATATAGTTGCTCATAGTAACTTCTTAAAACTTTTTGTATTTCTGCGGTGTCCATTGTCACTTCTCCTCTTTCATTTCTGATTTTATTAATTTGGGTCCTCTCTCTCTTTTTTTTAATGAGTCTGGCTAAAGGTTTGTCAATTTTGTTTATCTTCTCTAAGAACCAACTCTTGGATTCATTGATCTTTTGTATTGTTTTTCTGGTTTCTATTTCATTTATTTCTGCTCTGATCTTTATTATCTCCTTCCTTGTGTTCCCTTTGGGCTTATTTTGCTGTTCTTTTTCCAAATCCCTTAAATGTGAAGATAAACTGTTGATTAGTGATGTTTCTTGTTTCTTTAGGTAGGCCTGCAAAGCTATGAATTTCCCTCTTAGGACTGCTTTCGCGGCATCCCATAGATTTTGGGTCGTCGTGTTTTCATTTTCGTTTGTCTCGAGATATCTTTTGATTTCTTCCTTGATCTCCTGCTTGACCCATTCATTATTTAGTAATAAGTTATTCAGCCCCCATGAATTTGTGTGTCTTCCAGTTTTTTTCCTGTAGTTCATTTCTAATTTCATAGCATTGTGATCAGAGAAGACAATTGGTATGATTTCAATTTTCTTAAATTTATCAAGACTTGTTTTGTGGCCTAACATATGATCTATCTTGGAAAATGTTCCATGTGCGCTTGAGAAAAAGGTGTATTTTGCAGCATTGGGGTGAAATGTTCTGAAAATATCGATTAAATCCAAGTGGTCCAATGTATCATTTAAGGCTGTTGTTTCCATATTGATTTTCTGTCTGGAAGACCTGTCCCTTGTGGTCAGAGGTGTGTTGAAGTCCCCTACTATAATAGTGTTACTGTTGATCTCTGCCTTTATGTCAGTCAGTACCTGTTTTATATATTTAGGTGCTCCTATGTTGGGTGCATAGATGTTTACTAGGGTCATGTCCTCTTGTCGGATCGATCCCTTTATTATTATATAGTGCCCATCTTTATCTTTTAGTATGTTCTTCATTTTAAAGTCTATTTTGTCAAATATAAGTATTGCAACTCCAGCTCTTTTCTCGTTTCCATTTGCATGAAATATCTTACTCCAACCCTTCACTTTCAGCCTGTGTGTGTCTTTTGTTCTGAGGTGAGTCTCTTGTATACAGCATATACAAGGGTCTTGCTGTCTTATCCAGTCAGCCACCCTATGTCTCTTGATTGGAGCATTTAATCCATTTACATTTAAAGTGATTATTGATAGGTACATAGATATTGCCATTTTTAAATTTGTAGTTAGGTTGTTTTGATCTCTCTTCTATTTACAGAAGTCCTTTTAGTATTTCTTGCAATGCTGGCTTGGTGGTGATAAATTCCTTTAGCTTATTTTTTTCTGGAAAGCTCTTTATCTCTCCATCAACTTTAAATGATAGCCTTGCTGGATAAAGCAATCTAGGTTGTAGGCCTTTGTTTTCCATCACTTTGAGTATCTCCTGCCACTCCCTCCTGGCCTTCAATGTTTCTGTAGAGAAGTCATTTGATAGTCTTATGGGAGTTCCCTTGTATGTAACCCTCCGTCTTTCTCTTGCTGCTTTTAGGATTCTCTCTTTGTCTTTAAACTTTGCCATTTTACCTATAATGTGTCTAGGTGTGGACCTGTTTGGGTTAATCCTGGTTGGAACTCTCTGCACTTCCTGGACTTGTATGTTGGTTTCCTTCATCAGGTTGGGGAAGTTTTCAGACATTATTACTTCAAATATGTTCTCAATCCCTTGCTTCCTCTCTTCACCTTCTGGTATTCCTATGATGCGCATGTTGTTGCGCTTGATGTTATCCCAGAGGTCTCTTAAGCCATCCTCATTGTTTTTTATTCTTTTTTCTTTCTGTTGTTCCGTTTGGGTGATCTCTGCTACTTTGTCTTCTAAGTCGCTGATTCGATCCTCTGCTTCATCTAGCCTGCTGGTAATTCCTTCAAGTGAGTTCTTAATTTCGGTAATTGTGTTCTTTAGTTCTAACTGATTGTTCGTTATGATTTCTACATCCTTCTTTATGTCTTCTCTAAGCTCCTTAAACATTCTTATCACCAGTGTTCTGAACTCTGTCTCTGAGAGGTTGGTTACGTCTGCTTCATTTGGTTCCAGTTGTGGAGGCTTCTTCTGTTCTTTTATTTGGGACGTGTATCTTTGTTTCCCCATTCTGGCTGACTGTGTTTATTTTGATATATTAGGTAGATCCCCTAGAGTTCTTAGTTCTTGCTAGGTTATCTTATGTAGTATGTGTCCTTTATATTTGACTCGCACCACGTCGTCCTCCTCTGCGTGTGCTCCAAAGGTGAGTCTTGTGTTGTGTACACTGTCTTGTTCAAGAAGATCTTTAATTGCTTCCCGCTAGTGAGCAGGTGGGGTCAACACCTGGGCTGACGCGCCGTGAGACTTGGCTCTGCCCCCACCAGGGCACTCTGCTGCGTGAGGGTTGACCACCCCAATGTGATTTGGCCTCTATGGGCTCCATAGCCTGCAGAGAACCCCTTCTAGGTGTGTGACCTGCAGGTCAAACCCTGCTGCACTCCGATTTGGTCTGGAGTTGGCCCCCGGATATGCCGAGCCCCGTGCCACCCAAGCTGGGCCCCGGCAGGGAAGTCCAAGAACAAGGCAAATCACCAAGCACAGCAGCAATGACAACAGCAAAGAAAAAAAAAAATCAAGTACATTCACATGCAAAAAAAAAAAAAAAAACAGCTGATAACCCCCACTCGACACAGGCAAAGATATCAAAGATACAAGACAAAGCAAAACAAAACCAAGCAAAGCAAAACAAAGCAAAACAAAAAGCAGCGACCGTCTCGGCCTGAGCCCACCAAGCAATGACCAGGTTGTCCTCTGCTGTACCAAAGAGCCCCCTGCTTATTGCGCAGGCAGAGCCGGTCACCTGGTGCCCAGAGAGACTTTGGGACTGCAGACTTAAATGCGTGGGCCTGAGGGGTCTGGATGATAGTCTCCACAAAGTCAGTGCAGCTTCTGCCCTTGTCCGCACGTATGCACACCGAGAGTAGCACCACCAGCCCTTTGTCCAGAGCTCCAGAGTCCTAGGGCACTTCTTCAGTGTGTGTGTATGGGTGCGGGCGGGAGATTTCTGATCTGCTGACCGTGCCTCACAAGCTGGGCCCCGGCAGGGCAGTTTCAGAACAAAGCAAATCACCAAGCACAACAGCAACAACAACAACAAAGAAAAATATCAAATACGTTCACATGCAAAACCACCTGATAACCCCCACTCGACAGAGGCAAAGATATCAAAGATATAAAGACAAAGCAAAACAAAACAAAACAAAGCAATACAAAAAGCAGCGACAGTCTCGGCCTAAGCCCACCAAGCAATGTCCAGGTTGTTCTCTGCTGTACCAAAGAGCCCCCTGCTTATTGCGCAGGCAGAGCCGGTCACCTGGTGCCCAGAGAGACTTTGGGACTGCAGATTTAAATGCGTGGGCCTGAGGGGTCTGGATGATAGTTTTTACAATGTCAGTGCAGTTTCTGCCCTTGCCTGCACATATGCACACTGAGAGTGGCACCACCAGATACGTGACCAGTACTCTTTTGAGTCTTAAGGCACCTCTTCAGTGTGTGTGTGTGAGTGCGGGCGGGAGATTTCTGATCTGCTGAAAGCCCAGAGCTGCGCCTGCCTCACTGCTGATCTCCGGGTGTGTCTCTGCAGCTGCACCCACCCCACCCTAGGCAAGCCAGGAAGGATGGGGGCTGGGGATGGAAGGGTCTTCACTCTCCCAGCCCAGCCGCGGGTCGCCCTCTTCCCGCAGGCCAGAAAAGGTGGTGGCTGGGGGTGGAGGCGTCTCTTCTCTACTAGCGCAGCCAAAATCACGCACACTACCCAGTCTGCCTGGGTCAGGGCTGCCCGTCAGGCTTCCCAAAGCGTGAGCCTTAGATACCACTCCTCGGTTCAGGGGCCGGTTTAAGTCTCTGGAACGGCGGAGTAGGATTGGAAGATCGGGGCGGGGGAGGGGCCCAGGTATGGAGGCTATGTTCTTTGTCTGCGCTAGGGCCCTCCCGGCGGGAGAAATCAGCCGTGGGACGCAGGGAAAGAGCCCGCCTCCCGGTCTCTGCGCTCTCCGCTCCGCCTGGGCTCCCGTGCGTGCCTGGCACAGCGGGGCTCCACCGCGGTTTCCAGTCCCAGTCTCTGGAAGGTCGGGGTAGGATTGGAAGAGCGGGGGGGGGGGGGGCTCAGGTATGGAGTCTGTGCTCCTTGTTCACAGTAGGGCGCCCTGGCCGGTTTCCCGGTGGGAGAAATCAGCCGTGGGACGCAGGGAAAGAGCCCACCTCCTGGTCCCCGCGCTCTCCGCTCCGTCCTGGGATCCCGTGCGTGCCCGGCACAGCGGTTCTCGGTTTTCGCCCCCGCCAGCTGAGGCTCCGTTGGGGGCTGGGCTCTCCCGCCGCTGCCGGCCGGGCGCTCTCACGCCGCTCCTCTTTTTCCTTTCCTTGCTCGCCCAATTAGCGTACCTTCAAGTATTTCTTAGCTTCAAGTAATCCACGAATCTCCCCGCTATTCTGTGTGGTGAGCGAAAATTTCTTTGATGGGTTATAGGTCCCGTTTGCAACAAGATCCGGAGGAGAACTCAGAAAGTGCGCCCTGCTGCCGCCATTTCTATGACGTCCTCTCTTCATACTATTTTGACTGGAGAAAGATGCTATATATGATTTTGGTCTTCTTAAATTTATTGAGAATTACTTTGTGGCTTAACATGTGGTCTATCCTGGAAATGTGCACTTGAGAACAATGTATTTTCTGTTGCTCTTGGGTGAAATGTCCTGAAAATAACAATTATGTCCATCTGGTCTAATGTGACATTTAAGTCCATTATTTCCCTGTTGACTTTCTGTCTGGATGATCTCTCCATTGATTTCAATGATGTGTTAAAATCCCCTACTATGACTCTATTAGTATTGATCTCGCCCTTTAGGTCCATTACTATTTGCTTTGTATATTTATGTGCTCCTATGTTGGGCGCATAGATGTTTACAACAGTTATGTCTTCTTTTTGGATTAATCCCTTTGTTATTATGAAATGCCCTTCTTTGTCTATTTTTACAGCCCTTGTTTTAAAGTCCATTTTGTCTGATACAAGTATTGCTACCTGAGCTATTCTTTTTTATTGCTGTTTGAATGAAATATCTTTTTCTTTCCCTTTATTTTTAGTCTGTGTATGTCTTTCCATCTGAAGTGGGTCTCTTGTGGGCAGGATATATATAGGTTTTGGTTTTTTATGCATTCAGGCACACAGTATGGTCTTGTTTTTTTATGTAATCAGCTACTCTGTGACTTTTGATTGAAGCTTTTAGTCCATTTACATTTAAAATAATTATTGATAGGTATGTAGTTACTGCCATTTTATTAATTGCTTTCTGAATGTTTTTGTGGTTCTTTTCTATTTCTTACTTACTGTCTTGCTCTCCTCTCATGTATGATAATGACTTTCTATAGTGTTGAGTTTGGAATCCTCTGGTTTTTTTGTTTTGTTTTTTTTTTTTAATCTCATAGATTTTTGGTTTGTGGTTACTATGTGCTTCCTATATACCAGATCACATTGATAGCACATATATATAAATTGATGGTCACTTAAGTTTGAATACATTCTAAAATAAAAACAATTTTTACTCACCCCCTCCACTTTTATGTTTTTAGCATTGTTTTTTATTTCTTTTTCTGAGTGTGTTTGTGTGGCTCCCTTAATTTATTGTTGTAATTACACATGATCTTCCTTCTTTTGCCTTTTAACCTTTGTACTAACTTTATAATACAAAGTATAGTACTGCTTTTATCATATGTCATCCTTTCCAGCTAGAACTTTTTTCTTTTCTATATTTTCTTATTCATGTTTTTGATCTTTTCATTTCTTAAAGAAGTCCCTTTACTATTTCTTGTAATACTGGTTTAGTGGTGAGGAACTTGAGTTTCTTTCTTATCTGGGAAATTCTTTATATCTCGTTTGATTCTAAATGATAGCCTTGTTGGGCAGAGTAATCTTGGTTATAGTTCCTGACCTTTCATCACTTTCAATATTTCATTCCAATCCTTTCTGGCCTGTAAAGTTTCTGTTGAGTTATCAGCTGACAATCTTATGGGAGCTCCGTTGTATGTCACTAACTGCTTTTCTCTTGCTGTTTTTAAGATTCTCTCTGTCTTTAACCTTTGGTTTTTAACTATGATGTGTCTTGCTGTAGGCCTCTTTGGATTCATCTTATTTGGGACTTCCTGTGCTTCCTGGACTTGTTTGTGTATTTCCTTCACCAGGTTATGGAAATTTTCAGTCATTATTTCTTCATATATGTTTTTAATCCCTTTCTCTCACTCTTCTCCTTCTGGTACCCCGATGATGCACATGTTGCTACGCTTGATGTTGTCCCAGAGACTCTTTAAACTATCCTCCTTTTATTTGGGGGGGGAGAATTCCTTTTCTTTTTTGCTGTTCAGATTGGGTGTTTCTTGCCACCTTATCTTTTAAATTGCTAATTCAGTTCTTTGCTTCATCTAATCTACTGTTGATTCCCTTTAGTGTATTTATTTCAGTTATTTTCGTCTTCATTTCTGACTGGTTCTTTTTTATGGTTTTCATCTCTTTGTATAGGTTCTCATTCAGATCATCTCTTCTCCCCCCAAGTTCATTAAGCATCTTTATAACCAGTATTTTGAATTCTGTGTCTGGTAGATTATTCACCTCCATTTTGTTTAGTTCTTTTTGTGGAATTTGTCCTGTTATTTCACTTGGGACATGTTTCCTTTTCTCCTCATTTTGGCTGGTTTGTGTGTATGTATTAGGTAGTTCTATGTGTCACAGTCTTGGCAGGGTGGTCTTATGTAGTAAGTGTCCTGTAGGGCCCAGTGGCATAGTCTCCCTAGTCACCTGAACCAGGCACTCCAGGTTGTCCCTTGTGTGGGTTATATATGCCCTCTTGTAGATGAGCCTTGATTGCTTTTGGCAAGTCAGTAGGTGGGATTGACCCTCAGGCTGACTTCCTGGGAGGATTGTCCATGACTACAGTGGATGAGCTGTTGTGTGGTCTCACACTACAGAGTGTGTGAGATCTCACACTACAATCTCGCACTACAGAGTGGGATTTACTTTAGTTGGGCTCTGGTGCCTGCTGGGCCCTCCTTTTGATTGTGTCATTTGTGGAGCTGGTTGTATGTTGGTCTGAAACCAGTCACCCAGTTTGTTGTTTCTGGGACTTCTTGGGATGGGTTCTGTTACAGGCCAATGTCAGCCACTACCTGTGCCCAACCCAGGGTCACCTGGTAGGTGCTACAAACTGATCTCTGGTTGGTTGCTGCTATGCTGGGTGAGGCTATGCTTTTAAATGAGGCTAGCTGCTCCTAGTGCTGCATTTGGGACCCTTTGTTGGGCACAATAATGTGAGCTGAATCCAGCCACCATGAGTGACAGGTTATCAAGAGATACATGGCATGTCAAGGCCCACCATTGCTTGTTTGGCATTTGTAAACCTTTGAGAGCTTTTAGTAAAGTCCACACCACGAGCTAAGCAGCCCGTTTGTGTGAAAAAATCTACTGAAAGAGGATCAAACTGGGCATGCCTATTGGGTCGGGCATGGTCTCAAGGAACCACCAGGGTCTGCTGAAGGTGTTACCCAGATTAATGAAGTGCTCAAATTGACACCCACCTATGCCTACAGGGCTCAACAAAGGAACATGCCAGCATTTCTCCTGAACCCTGGCCCTCTAGCCTTTGTCCTGTAGCTGGACAATTCAGTTTCTCCCCTTATGTTCTTTGTGCTTTCTGAGCTGCCCCTGCTCTGGAACTCTGAGCAAATGAGTTTGTAACTGACTTTGTGTGTAAGCCCTTTAAGGTCTGCAGAGCCCCATTCTCCAGCAGCCCATTGTCTTTCACAGACAAAAACTGTGCTGGTTTTAATAAATGGATGTTATGGGGACTTCTGTTACAGGTACTGCTGCCACAGGCTGGGGAGCCTTGTGTTGGACTAAGACCCCTAGCTCCTCAGGGGGACCTCTGCAGTCGTGATAGCCCTCCTGATTCTTCACTGCCACACCATGGACGTGGGACCAGTTCTTTCCACTTCTTCAACCCTCCTACCAGTCTCCGTGTGGCTTTTTCTTTATATCCTTAGTTATAGGAATTCTGTTGAGTTGGTTTTCAGGTGGTTCTTAATGATGGTTGGTTGTTCTATAATTTAGTTGTAATTTTGATGTGGTTTTGGGAGGATGCAAGCACAGTGTGTACCAGGCCGGACAGTTAAGTTCACGAACTCATCCTAAAAAAGTGCTGAAAGGGTGGAAATTGACACTCCAAGCAAATGGTATCCAGAGAAAATCAGGTGTAGCCATAATAGTATCAGATGAAACAGACTTCAGGGTGAAAAAGATAAAAAGAGACAAAGATGGACATTTCATAATGTCCATGAAAGTGGACTATACAACAAGAAGACATAACAGTCATCAATATTTATGGCCCCAATCAGGGAGGACCAAAATATACCAAGCAGCTACTAACAAAACTAAAGGGAGAAATTGACCAAAACACAATTATACTAGGGGACCTAACTTCATCATTGACAGCTATGGATAGATCATTCCAACAGAAAATAAATAATGAAATAGCAGCCCTAAATAACACATTATATGAAATGGACATAATTGACATTTATAGAGCACTTCATCCTAGAACATCAGACTATACATTCTGTTCTAGTGTACATGGAACATTCTCCAGGATAGACCATATATTGGGACATAAAACTAACCTCAGCAAATTTAAGAAGATTGAAATCATACCAAGCATATTCCCTGATCACAAGCCTTTGAAATTGGATATCAACTGCAAAAAGAAAGCAGGAAAAAACACAAATACATGGAGATTAAACAACATACTTTTAAAGAACGACCCGGTGAAAGAAATATTAGGGGAGAGATCAAAAGATACGTAGAAACAAATGACAATGAAAATATATTCTACAAAATTTTGGGGATGCAGGGAAAGCAGTTTTAGAGGGAAATTTGTATCATTACAGGCCTATCTCAAGAAACAAGAAGAATCCCAAATAAATAACCTTACGTTACACCTTAAAGAACTAGAAAAAGAAGGTCAAATGAAACCTAAGATCAGCAGAAGAAAGGAAATAATAAAAATCAGAGCAGAACTGAATGAAATAGAGAACAAAAAGACAATAGAAAAAATTAATGTGACAAAGAGCTGGTTCTTTGAAAAGATTAACAAAATTGACAAACCCTTGGTGAGGCTACTAAGATAAAAAGAGAGAAGACACTACTAATTAACAAAATCAGAAATGAAAAAGGGGAAGTTATCATGGACACCACAGAAATACAAAGGATCATCCAAGAATACTATGAAGGACTATATGCCACCGAATACAATAACCTAGAAGAAATGGACAAGTTCTTAGAAACATATAGCCTTCCTATGCTGAACCATGAACTGGAAAATCTAAACAGACCGATCACCAGTAACGAAAATGAATCAGTCATCCAAAACCTTCCCAAAAGCAAAAGTCCGGGACCAGATGGCTTCACTAGTGAATTCTACCAAACCTTCAAAGAGGATCTAATACCAGTCCTGCTCAAACTCTTCCAAAAAGTTGAAGAAGAGGCAGTACTCCCTAACTCATTTTATGAGGCCAACATTACCCTGATACCAACACCTGGTAAAGACAATACAAAAAAAGAAAACTACAGACCAATATCTCTGATAAATACAGATGCAAAAATCCTAAAAAAAATTCTAGCAAAAGGAATGAAACAATGTGTTAAAGAGATTATTCATCACGACCAAGTGGGGTTCATCCCCGGGGCACAAGGATGGTTCAACATCCGCAAATCCATCAATGTAATACGTCACATAAACAAAATGAAGGCCAAAAATCATATGATTATATCAATCGATGCAGAAAAAGCATTTGACAAGATACAACATCCATTTATGATTAAAACACTTATAAAATAGGTATAGAAGGAAAATACCTTAACATAATAAATACCATACTTGACAAACCCTCAGCTAATCTCAGAATTAACAGTGAAAAACTGAAGCCCTTTGCACTGTGTTCAGGAACAAGACAGGGCTGTCCCCTATCACCTCTGCTTTTCAACATAGTGTTGGAAGTCCTTGCCAGAGCAATCAGGCAAGAGAAAGAAATAAAAGGCATCCACATTGGGAATGAAGAAGTTAAATTGTCACTCTTTGCAGATTACATGATGCTGTATAAAGAAAACCCTAAAGACTCCACCAAGAAGCTATTAGAAACAATCGAAGAATACAGTAATGTGGCCGGCTACAAAATCAACGTACAAAAGTCCATTGCATTCCCATATACTAACAATGATATCTCAGAAAAAGAAATAAAAAATAAAAATGCCTTTTGCCATTGCAGACAAAAGAATAAAATGCCTAGGAATAAACTTAACCAAGGATGTGAAAGACCTACATGCTGAAAACTACAATAAATTTTATAAGAAATTGAAGAAGACACAAAAAATGAAAAAACATTCCGTGCTCATGGATTGGAAGAATCAACATAGTTAATGTAGCCATATTACCCAAAGCAATATACAGATTTAATGAAATCCCCATCAAAATCCCAATGGCATTATTTAAAGAAATAGAACAAAAAATCATCAGATGTGTTTGAAATCACGAAAGACCCCGAATATCCAAAGCAATCTTAAGAAAAAGAACAGTGCTGGAGGTATCACACTCCCTGACTTTAGCTTGTACTACAGGGCAACAGTAATCAAAACAGCATAGTATTGGCAGAAAAACAGACACGTAGACCAATGGAATAGAATTGAGAAACCAGAAATAAACCCCCATAAATATGGACAGATAATTTTTGACAAAGAAGCAAAAAACATACAATGGAGAAAAAACAGCCTCTTCAATAAATGGTGCTGGGAGAATTGGAAAGCCACGGCAAAAAAATGAAACTGGACTGCTATCTGTCACCATGTACCAAAATTAATTCAAAATGGATCAAAGTCTTAAGCATAAGACCTGAAACAATAAACTGCATAGAAGAAAACATAGGTACTAAACTTATGGACCTTGGGTTCAAAGAGCATTTTGTGAATTTGACTCCAAAGTCAATGGAAGTAAAAGCTAAAATAAACGAATGGGACTATATGAAACTTAAAAGCTTCTACACAACAAAAGAAACCATCGACAAAATAAAGAGGCAACCAACTGAATGGGAGAAGATTTTTGCAAACAGTGCCTCCGATAAGGGGCTAATATCCAAAATATGCAAGGAAGTCATGCAACTCAACAACAAAAATACAAACAACCCAATTGAAAAATGGGCAGAGGACCTGAAGAGACAATTCTCCAAAGAGGACATACAAATGGCAAATAATCCTATGAAAAAATGCTCAACAGCACTAATCATGAGAGAAATGCAAATAAAAACCACAATGAGATATCACCTCACTCCAGTCAGAATGACTATCATCAACAAGACAAATAGTAACAAGTGTTGGAGAGGCTGTGGAGAAAAAGGAACACTCATACCCTGTTGGTGGGAATGTAGACTGGTGCAGCCGTTATGGAAGGCAGTGTGGAGGTTCCTCAAAAAATTACGAATAGAATTACCATATGACCCAGCAATCCCTCTCCTGGGTATCTACCCAAAAAATATGAAAACATCTACACATAAAGACACGTGTGCTCCACTGTTCATTGCAGCTTTGTTTACGGTGGCCAAGACATGGAAACAACCAAAATGTCCTTCGATAGATGAATGGATAAAGAAGTTGTGGTATATATACACAATGGAATATTATTCGGCAGTAAGAAAAGATGATATAGGAACATTTGTGACAACATGGATGGATCTTGAGAGTATAATGCAAAGCGAAATAAATCAGAGAGAAAAAGCAGAGAACCATATGATTTCACTGATATGTGGTATATAAACCAAAAACAACAAAAGAACAAGACAAACAAATGAGAAACAAGAACTCATAGACACAGACAATAGTTTAGTGGTTAGCAGAGGGTAAGGGGTGTGGGGGGTGGGAGATGAGGGTAAGGGGGATCAAATATATGGTGATGGAAGGAGAACTGACTCTGGGTGGTGAACACACAATGGGATTTATAGATGATGTAATACAGAATTGTACACCTGAAATCTATGTAATTTTACTAACAATTGTCAGCCCAATAAATAAATTAAAAATGCTTCTGGTCTATGAAAAAAAAAAAAAAATATATATATATATATATATATATATATATATATATATATATATATATATATATATATATATATAAAGAGTGCTACATATCTCATTGCTGAATATCACTATGGTCACCTTCAAAGTACTCCCCTTGGGAAGCTATGCAACGATGCCAGCACCTACTCCACCCTTCAAAGCAGGTTTGGAACTCTTTCTGGAATGGCCATCAGAACTCTCGTCGTATTACTCTTTATGTCCTGAATGTCATCAAAATGTCTTCCTTTCAATATTTCCTTTATCTTCAGGTAAAGAAAGAAGTCATTGAGGGTCAGATCAGGTGAGTAGGGAGGGTGTTCGAATGCCGTTATTTGTTTACTGGCTAAAAACTCCTTCACAGACAGTTCTGTGTGATCTGGTACATTATCGTGATGCAGGAGCCATGAATTGTTGGTGAAAAGTTCAGGTGGTCTAACTTTTTCACGCAGCCTTTTCAGCACTTCCAAATACTTCGCTTGGTTAGCTGTTTTTCCAGTTGGTACAAATTCATAATGAATAATCCCTCTGATATCAGAAAAGGTTAGTAACATTGCTGCAACAAGGTTGCGAACTTAATTGTCTGATCTCGTATTTACTCTGCCATCTTAACCAGAAGTCATTATTTTCCATTTGAGTCAACTGAGGTGAGTAGTGATTAAGTGATTGTCCCAATTCACATAGATCTTAAGAGGCTGAATTGGGGTCTAACCAGGCTGTTACCCCTCACTGTATCAGCTTTCCTGCTTTGTCTCAAGATCTGAGAGTTTGGTTATGCTAATTGGCATTTCGCAAAGGCCTGCACAGGTTGGGTGGGCTGCTTCTGTGTGCCTTTGGTGTATAAAGACACTGCAGTGAGACCACATCTGTCTAATAGTTTGTTGATTGCTCCCCTGGATTATGGATTGATTGGTACCTGGGTCTGGATCGATGGGAGTTGCCTTTGAATCAGGCTGTAACGAATGTCCCATCCTCTGGCCCTCTGATGACTCCATGACTCCCCCCCCACACACTCCCCGTCAGAACCTGGCTACTGCCTGAGCCTGGCTGTCTCCTCCATTCCAGGAAGACCAGCTATTCTAGCTCCCGCTTGGCACTCTCTTTGTCCCAGGGCGCTCCTGGAGGCCTCTCATTTACAGTCTACCTGTTGAGCTTGACTGGCAATCTCCCTGCCCTGGGATCTGGTGAAGTGATTTTGCCATCAGGCTTTATGATGGTAGCGCATGGGCAGGGTATCCCCAGCTCAGTTTTCATTTTAATCTTAATAGCTGAAGATCCCTGGAGTAGGATTCAGGAGATCTTTATTTAAGTTCCAGTAGTTGCCTGTGTCCTTGTACGTCACTTTTTTGGGCCTTAGTTTCCTCACGTCCTAAGTAATGGAATCTAGTGCCCTCTTCAGTCCTGAAATCCCAGGAGTCAGGGAGATGCAGGGTGTAACTGGGTTACAGATTGCACAGAGAGTTAACAGCTGATTTCAGATGTTGGCCTCCCCTAGGTCCCGCTGTCTGCCAGCTGCCAGTTCAAGCACTCGGGATCTTTATGACAGTCCCAGAGACCTTGCACCCTCTCTGTCATGAGAGCTTGAAAAAATTGCTGGCCTTTCATTTCCATGGTGGGGCTTATGGGGTGAGGGACAGAGGGAAGAATGTGGAGATCTGTGCATGGTGGGGCAGGGGAGAGAGCTGTGGATGCAGCCAGATTTGAGCCACTGGTGTCTGGGACAGCCCCAACAGCAGACAGGTGGTGGAAGGGGCCAGGCCGTGATTAATTGTACCCTTAGGCTCTGGGTCAATAACCTCATCACTAAGGGATCCCAGGTACAGCTTAGCCAGAGCTCAGTCATAAAGCCGGCGATGGAAAACAGCTTCATAAGGGGGTCCTGAGGAATTGCCTATTAGATTGCTCTTTCAAATTGGCTGTAACAGAGAACTCCCTTGAAAAACGATTATAGGCTCTTTCTTCTGATGGAACCTGGCAACTTGAATCCAGAGGATCTGACCCTAAGCTGTTCAGCCAGGTGCGTCGTGTAGGTGGTTAGCTCTGCCGTGCCTCAGCTGAGGGCGTGGGCCCAGCGAGTGCGCCTGAGCCTCTTCACAAGCCGCTCAGCATGCTCTCTCCCCATCTCTCTTTCGCCAAAGTCTGTATTTTCCCAAAGAGGAAAGCAACATGCACCGAGCACCTACTATGTGCCAGGTACTGTGCTAGGTTCTAGGAGATTCAAAGGTGATTCACACAGGGACCCTTCCTTCAAGGGGCTTTGATCCTCTGGGCAGAGACAGGACATCTGCTGATGTTCCTGCATCTGTAGTTGATGAATACAGAACAGGAGAGGGTACCAAGGACTGGGATACCATTGAAAATTCCCCATAGGAGGATTTAGATTTCCAAAAGGAGGGTGAGGTGAGGACGAGGGTGAGGTTTCTGTCTAGGGAAATTACGCGAGCAAAGGCATGATGGCCGGCTCGTGTTGCTGCCCAGCATGAATGAGCTGAGGGTAGTGAGGCTAGGCCTATAATAGGCACCTGAGAACAGTGAGCAGCCTCAGCCTTTGTGCAGAAAGGGAGGCAGAGCTTCACAGGACCGTAGAGAGAATGGAGATGGACATCCATGAGGCACCACTCCGCTCTCAAGGGTGGCTGGAAAACCAAAGGCCAGCATGTGAAGCCAAGTGGAGAGCTTGAAGGAGCAGACAGATTTCAAACATGGGCTCAGGCTTTTCAGATGTTACCAGATACCCCTCTGCATCAGGAAGTCAACCAGTGAGTTTCCCTGTACAGCAGCTTACCATATGTGACAATTACCTGTGAAAGTGGTTCTAGTACCACTTTCAGGCACTTTTTACTGTGCTTTTGTCCTGGAGTTTGTTAAGGGCTCCTCTCAGCTCCTGCTAGATTGGTCAGGGAGGGTTTCAGGAGTGATAGTGGATGAGTGCGGCTAGATCTAAAAGTTTGTTTAGTACAGAGGGTCTCACTGAGAACCTTCTCTGAGCCTCCTGAATGTTAGCAAAATTTTATGCACCGTGTTTCCCCGAAAATAAGACCTAGCCAGACAATCAGCTCTAATGTCCCTTTTGGAACAAAAATTAGTATAAGACCCAGTCTTATTTTACTATAAGACTGGGTCTTAATATAATATGTAATGAAATAATATAATACTGGGTCTTATATTAATTTTTGCCCCAAAAGACTCATTAGAGCTGATGGTCCGGCTAGGTCTTATTTTCGGGGAAACACGGTATCTGTAGTGATATGTTTTTCTGAGGAATACTCTAAAGCTTTCAATCAGGGTCTCAAAATGGTCTTTTTCCCCCAAAGGTTAGGTTTAGAAGTACAGTAAACTCTGTGAGAATGTGGCTCTGTCTGCCTTGCTCTCCACTATATTTCCAGGGCCTGACTCAGCACCTGACACCTACTAGGTGCTTGTTTTAGTGTGTTCAGGCAGTTTCTCGGTGGCTTACTAACAACAGAAATTTATTTCTCACACTTCTAGAGGCCGGAAAGGCCAAGATCAGGTGCCAGCAGATTCTGTGTCAGGTGAGGGCCTGCTTCTTCTTACATGGCCGTCTTTTGGCTGTAACTCACGTGGCAGAAGGGATGAGGGAGCTGTCCGGGGTGTCTTTTATAAAAGCACGTATTGCATTCATGAGGGCTGCACCATCATGACTTGATCACCTCCCAAAGGTCCCACCTCCAGAACCATCACATTGGGGGTTAGGATTTCGATTCTAGGGGAACACAAACATTCAGTTTGTAGCAGTACTTAATAAATAATTGTTGAATGACTAGATAATTAAAAAGAATAGTGGATCATGGATGGGGAAAGCTTTGAATGCAGACTTTCACAGTCCTGTGGAAAAGTCTTTGTTTAATTTATTTAATAAACATCTGTTTAACGCCAATCCTGTGCCAGGTATACTAGTACTATTACTGCTATTGCTACTACCACCACCATTCTTTCTTCTACTTCTACTAGCTCCCATTTATTAGGCAAACATGACATGCCACATGTTGTGCTAAGCCCTTTATAAACATGGTCTCATTGAATCCTTACAACAGTCCAGTGAAATAGAGATCCTTACTCCCCTGTTACAGATGAGGCTTAGAGAACAGTTATGTCACTGCCCCAGGTCACACAGCCGATAAGGCACACAGCTGGAAAACTCCTAATTCCAACCTATGTCAGCCTGACTCTAAAACCTGTATCCCTAGCCATTATTTCATGGCCAGAAGGCTCAGAGCTCAAGACAAGGACTCATCTCACCTTTCCCTGTTTCTGAAGAGTAGCTGAATTCTCTTTGAGCCATGCCATGGAGCAGTCTACACAGACGGCCCAAACCAAAGCCCCCTGTCAGCTAGGAAAGGAACACGATCGCCCAGAGTCCTGGGTGAGGTCGGGAAAGCTGCTGGGGTGGGCACAGTAAGTTTGGAGGGTTGGTGGGTGAACCTGAGAATCCTCTCCCCGATTAAGCCTTTCTCACAGTACATTTTCATGTCTCTGATCAGCTGGCTGCTTGGAAGCCTACAGGCCCTTCGCTGAATGAGATCACGGGATCAGATACTTGCACTGTCAGGGAGAAACACTGGAATCATTTGAGCAGGTAATCATAGGATATTGTGAGCTTGTTCAGTTATTGTTCAGTGCAAGGAAAGCTCATTGGTACAGAAACCCCCTCCTGGATAATCAATGGGCATTGCAAGTCAGGGATTTCCTATGGGGTGGACGTAAAGGAGGCTTCCTGGGGCCTGATAGTTGGACAAGGTCCTGGGCTAGAAGGAACCAACAGGAGTGGTGGCCATGGCATCCTAGGAGCAAATGACAGGTTACGGGGAGTTGGGGTTAATGTGCCTTTGCCTCCAACTGGAGTTAAAAGACTGAGTTCTGTTCCCATGTTGGTCATTTGCTAAGTATGCAGCCTTGACCAAGACATTGTTCTTGTTTGGGCCTCAGCTTCCTCCTCTCTGAAGTGAAGGAGCTTGACTGCATAATGTCAGTTCTGATACACTACAAGTCTGCCATCTCTTGAGGCTTCTCATCTGGACAAAGGACCTTTGTAATAGTTAACATGGGCATGGGGTAGAGCTTGTGCCTATCTTCATCTGTGTAATTGCTATTATGATGATGATGATGATGATGATGAACCATAACAGCGGATATGCAACTACTGACATTCCTTGGAGATGCACTACATGTTAGGCTCCGTAGCAAGTACATTATTTCATTTAATCTTCATAACAAGACCATTTTACAGACAGGGACAAGAGGCTCAGAGAGGGTAAGTGACTTGCCCCAGGCCACACAGACTATAGGGAGCAGAAGTGAGTTGCTTATCTGGGCGGTTTGATTCCCTCAACCACTGGGCCAGAGATTTTTGATCATTTTTTACCACAATCCACAGCAAGAAATACATTTCAGAGCCCAATCCAGATTACCCACACATAGATGAATATCAAACCGAAATCCTCTGTGCTATGTGCTCTGACAGACAGTTCTATCCTCATTACTTTTGGCTTGCTCGTTTTTTTGGGTGTCATTACTGTATTACTTTATTGTGGCTGCCATAACAAATGACTACGAACTGGGTGGCTTACAGCAGAAGGAGTTTATTTTGTCACAGTTTTGGAGGCCAGAGATCTGAAATCAAGATGTTGATAGAGCCGTGCTCCTTCTGAAGGTCCTAGGGAAGAATCTGTTCCATGCCTCTCCCAGCTTCTGGTGATCTCAGGCCATCCTTGACTTTTGGCCACATCATCCAGCAGTCTCTGCCTCCGTGGTCCATGGTCACATTGCCCTCCACCCTGTGTCTTCTCCTCTGTGTGTCTGTCTCATAGGGATGTGTGTGATTACATTCAGAGCCCACCTGATAATCCAGGATAAGTCCTCCTGTTAAGTCTTTAATTTAATCATACCATTTTGCATATTTGCAGATTTCAAGGATTAGGACATGGACCTGTGTTTTGGGGGACCGTTTTTTAACCCACTACAATTATGGACTTGTGGACTTTTACATTTCAGTGTATTTCTACCACTTACCCTCACTATTCTAATTGAAGGTCAAATTGTCCCATTGTTGGCCATTGTCTCTTCACCAGTGCCTTACTCATCAGACGTGACCCCATTAGTCTAGAAGCAGTTCCTTGCTCTCTAGAACAAGATGTTGCAGGCTTACCTTGTGTATTCCTTGCCCCTGATCTGGAATTTTTCCAAGTTGCCCTAATTTCTTTCAGTAGTGAGCGGCATTTCTCTTTGATAGTGTCCATTCTATTCTATTTCATTAAAAAATAACTGATTGCAATCTACTTAATTGATTTCAGGGACCTACTTATCGATTTCGACCCACATTTTGAAACCACTATGCTGGGCTATTCTGCCTTACCTTACCTTGCCCACAAATTTAGGAACTTCCTCCCCATCTGAATGTGAAGTACCCCCAAAGCATGGCCAAATCTCCATCCACTGGCTCTCCTGGCTCCAGAACAGAGTTTGTATATAAAGGGCCACACTTCCTGGGCTCCCACTCCTCCCTGGAACCCTGCTTCCGTTCTGGGCTTCAACTCTCTCTTCCCCCTCCCTTGCTCTCTACGCCTCTCCCACCCCCACTCTGCCCCATTATATCGTTGTCAGGTCTCCCTGCTTTTCCATTCTGAGAGGCTAATGTGAAAATTGCTCATAGATGGCACAAACAATATGGAAAAGAGCCTGTCTCTTCGTTAGAGAAACACAAGATAGTGTTTTAAAATGATTAAATTGTTACCACAATAATCGTGGCACAATTCAAATAACTTCTCAGTGTGCTGCTTGCCTCTTGTCAAGGGCTCCTGTGGCCCCTTTGGGGATTCTCCTGGGGTAACATCAATGGAGAGCCCAAGAACTGGCTGCCCAGTCCTTCTGTGGCCTTCAGTGGACCATATGGGACAGAAATCTTTGGGTAGTGTGTTTGTCTCCAGTGCAGCACTTCACCTGTCATCAGGTGCAGAGGACAGGCCCCAGGCCACACTCCAGTGAACACCGGAGTATTTTTGGTGGCTGCCCCTTCCCCATCAGCCTCCTCCTTGTTCCATACTCAGGTTCTGAACTCTGAATAGCCCACTGGTGCCACTAGAGGGCTTGTCCTGCCCACCTCTCTGTGCCGAGCACACCAACTTCCAGAATTCCTTGTTTTCTTAGCACCCTCTCTGGAGCTAGCTGGCACAGAGGAAGGAAAGCAAACTGAGTGAAGTCCTTCACAGGACATCATTTAAGACTAATGAACACTTGATCTCTAACCCTCCCCAGACTATTGCATGTTTGTAGTGCCTTGGGAATTGCTCTCAGCTCAGCCTTCCTCCTTATCCATTAGTGCAGACACTCCTTTCTTCCTCACAAGAAGATGAAACAGCTCCCACCTCACCTCCTGCCCCCCAGCCCCTCTCCCCACCTGTTGTCCCAGAAAGAAAGCCCAGAAAGCCACACTGAAATAAAGACTTCATGTATTTGGTTACCTAAGAGGGAGGGCGGTGGTGGGGACTGAACAGTCACTTAGTAAAGATGACATGCAGCCGAATTGAAATGAAAGACCATATTTTAAGCAAATATTTAAAAATAGACTTTAATTTCATAGGATGGTCAGCCAAGGCAGTTGGGAAAGAGGGAGATCCAGAGGGAGAGCAATAAAGAAGGGAACAGCAGAAGAGCAGCTGCCTGAGCAGGAGCGACACAGATGAAAAGAGCAGAGGGAAGGAAAGAAGAGCCAGGGAGGCTGGGAGAGAAAGGGCCTTGACAGCAGAAGCAATGGGTAAAATGTTAACATCTGTGCTTTATCGTGTTAGTAATTCTGTGTTAGTGCCTGTTATCACTAACGTTGGAAATGCTGATTAGTCACTTCTTATGCTGCTCTTCCTCTTTAGATCTTTTTGTTTCCACTTTTAATAGGGACAGCATCATCTGTTCAGTAGAGGAAACGTTTTGGTCTGGGTTTCAGTGGACAGAAGTATCCACTGAACTGAAGTGTCCACTGCATTCTTACCTTCATCCCCAGTTGCAGAGTGTCAGGGATATGGTAGCAACAGTGTGTTTGGTGGGAGGGTGGGTGGGTGGACGGGTGAATCAGCACTTCCAGGTTGAAGCCATGTGTTAGAGGATTGATTTGTCAGTGGGTGGAGACAGCGGCATATGGGGACGTAGAGAGGTATTGATGATGGCCAACCCCTGCACAATCCCCACTCCCGATGAATAGACACTGCCCAGTCCCTCCTCTGTTCATATTCTACCTTTGATTAAGGACCCTGATACAATATTCGAAGAAATATAAAAAAGCCAAGTTTATCTGCCAGGATAGAATTACGTTAAGGAGGATGAAATTAAAGGCTTTTCATGGAAAGAGATCTCCAGGATTATTTGATGAAAGACTTTAGTTATTTCAAAGCCTTCTTCCCCAAAAAAATGTTTTAGAAAGGAATTCATTTGGGGAAATCACATAAAAATATGTATAAGTATCTCTTTGAATTGTTACAGCTGCTAATGATCTAGAGGGCCATGAGAGACGGGCATCGATTCCCTGCCCACCGCCCCTGTGTGCTGGGGACAGATGAAGCGAGACTCTGCCACCAAGGGAACAGAGACCTTGGGAATGGGAAATGGGTCTAAGTTATTCCAGGTAGGTGCCAGAGAGAACTTGGGGCCATTTATCTGCTTTAATTGACTTGGCACAGACACTTTTTTTTGGAAGGAAGCTAATGAGTTTCCTCTGCCATTGGAAGAGGGAGTCGCATCTCTTCCGTGAGTGGGGAAGCAAGCTGTTTAAGAGGTTGTACTTTCTCAAGGCCACGCAGAGTGGTGGTTCTAGGACCTGTATCTTATGACCTTACATCTTTCCACGGCCAGACCAACACTGCTTCCAGGAGCGCTCACTCTCCAAGCTCACCTTGATCCAGGCTTTTCCTGGACCCATATTTTGCTCCAGACCCACAGTCTGGAAACCCTCCTGCTACACTTTTCAGCTCATTCCTACCTTCTGTTCAAGGCTCAACAGAAGGATGGTAGAGTGTCATTGTGAGAACTCTGTAGGGCAGAGTAGACGAGAATGTTTGCTTTGTGATGAGCCCTGAATAAGCTTCACCCTAATGTGGTTGATAAAGCCAGCCCTAGTCGTGGCAAATATCGACGGTCAGCATTCCAGTTCCTGATGTGCCAGCTGACACCTGCAGTCTCAAGGGTCTGTTTCTTCTCCTGTTCAAGGCCTTGGCATAGCAGTCAATGGCACCTGGGAGAAAGGGGCCAGATGGAGGCCAAGCCTGGAGGCACCTGCAGGAACTGTCCAGGAGGGCCTGCTTCGATCTTGGCTGGAGCAGCTGAGCCAGACAGACAGAGCGGGGCCCTCAAGAGCTGCCTCCATCTGGCTGCACACTCCCCAATTACAGCATGAAATCCTTCTTCAGGTCATAACATATTCCCTGAAGAATAAATGTTAAGGCACACTCCAAAGAAAATGCCTGATCTCATGCCAGGGCACTGCCAACAATTTTCTGTGCCTCTTAATTCCCCCAAGCCTCAGTCTCCATACTTGTGAAATGGGCCTGAGAATGCTCAGGACAAAGATGGTAGGAGGCAAAGTTTGTGAAAGTCCTTTGTAAGGGACACAGGGCTGTATCAGCATTCATCCTCAGGGAATAGCAGGCAGCCTGTGACAGGTGCTAGAGGAATGCTGATGGCTGAGGGCACGCTGTTTGGAGGGGGTGTTACAAAGATGACTCAAGTGTGGTGAGAAAGTCAGAGGCCTGGCAATCTTATAGGTTAAGGGAGGCTGAGTGGGCTATAACCTCATCACCTGGCCCTTCATCAGACATCTCTGGCCCAGACCACAGATTTGAGTACTGTCTTCTTTCCTGCTCAGAGGAGTCATTCATTTTGCCCCAGAAATATATCTTCAGCCCATGGCACCAGGAGACGCCAGCCCTCCCAATACCACTCACTGTCTCTTAGCTGCCCTTTCCCTGGGTGGAAATAAGGAATCTGACTCTTGATAATGTGTTTATTTGGTGTTCACTGGGCCCCTCTGACTTCTGCACAGTCCTATGGGTAAGAAAACTCTTGAGACTTTGTAGTTCCCCAAAGCCAGGAAATGTGCTCCTGAGGGTCTTACAGACAGAGAGAGGGGCCTGTGCGGAGAGGGGCTTGCAAAGCTGAAAGCCTGTGATGACATAAAGGTTGTCAGCTGAATTCCTGGGCTTCTGGTTGATTTCACCAGTAGATAAAGGAGGAGAGGGGAGATTAGCTTCAAAGTGGCCAGAGGAAGGTCATTCCAGGGGACCTAGTGGGTCCTGAGGGCTTGGCATTCTTATTAGCTCCCAGGGTGGACAACTTCTCCAGAGGAGGTAAGAAACCCCATGCTTCTCTCTCTCTCTCTCTCTCTCTCCCCGATTCCATGAAAAATACATGTGAAGTAAAGAGGGTTCCAGGGAAAGATCCATCCTTCTTTCCTCCCTCCGTTCCTTCCTTTCTTAAATATTTATTTGAGTAAGCTGTGTATGCTTTACACTGTGCTGGGACACAAAGTGTAAAGAACAGGTCTCCTTCCCTCTTAGGAACTCACAGTCTAGTCAGAAAGATGAAATAACGACTGAACAAGGCAATAAAAGCAGGCATGCAGGCACTGATGGAAGTGGTGTGGCCACTCAGATTTGGGTGCGCTTGGGAAAGCCTGGTAGAGTCAAGGAGGACTGTACGGAGCAGGGCCTTGGAAGACAGGGTGGATGTGCAGAGGTGGGGACGGTGAAGGGAAGTGCATAACGAGAACAAAACTGGTGCAGGGCAGTGGTTGACGATTTAAGTATGTATCCTATGTATACCACTAAATATTCATGTGGTTTTAGACAAGTCACCTTCCTATCTGAGCTTCAGTTTCTTTATTTGAAAAATGGGAACAATATCAGTATCTAGCTGATAGGGTTGTTTGAGGATTAAATGAAATAAAATAAAAGCAACACAGAACCAGTTGCTCCAGAGAACATATATCTTCAAAAAACAGTAGTCATCGCTATTCTTACTACTGTTAGTGCTCCTCAGCCCTCTGCCTTCCAGCTGCTCCTTCTCTGTCCTCATCCTCTCCTGTCCTGCCAGAAGCTGCCCCTCGGGGCCACTTGTGCACCTGCTTATGTACTCAGGCCTCTGGCTAATCCCCTCTCCCCAAGCAGAGGAGGCTTGAGGTCCTTAGGCAGGTGTGAATTAAAGCCAGTTTCCGTTCTGCTCTGCTCTACTTGTCCTCCAGGCAGAAAGTTTCCCTGCTAGGCCACTGCTGTTTGTATTGACAACTCCAGCCATGTTTTCCTTCTGGCCTCACCTCCATGCTAGGCAGCTAGGGAGCTGGCCTTTTGCTAGGCGAAGGGTATGCCATGCCCTCTGAGGTAGCATCTGCCCGTCACCTGTGGAGCCTGACATTTTGTCTGCATCAGGCCAGAGGCCTCTGTGCGAATTGGACCTGTTCCACCTGGCCTAGTGTTAATCCAGTATCATTGAGCCTGCAGTTTGGACTGACATTGCTTTGGTACAGAGTGCCTAATCCAGAGATGAAAGGCCACTGGCATTTGTGCTTGTGGCAGGGCCACCGTGGGCCCGGGGCAAGGAATGCCCCTTCCCAACCAGGGTCTAGAAGCCCGCTGAGCTCATTCTGCAAGTCAAGTGGCTGGGAGGGTTTCACGTCTCCCCACCCAGCTGCAGGCTGCAGTCATTCCTTTCCCCTGCCCTTTCTAGGGCCCCTCACCGCTGACTGCCTTTCCCCTGTCAGCCTTGGGACGAGCAGAAGGCCCTATGCGCAGGAGCCAAGCTCCTTGGAAGTGGCTAAGCCAGGCCTCCAGTGGCCTGCTCTGTAGCTCAGACAAAAGACTGCCTGAGCACTTTGTGGTATCATTCTGAGCGTGTTTCTAAAACAAATCGAAACCTGCCTGAACGACAGTGAATCAGTCTCTTTGGGTTGCACATGCTCCTGGCAACCCACTGGGAAGAGGAGGCAGTCCTTTGAAGCAGCACTTCCGTTGATGGCTCTGAGCGAGCAGCCACCTCCAGGAGCCCTCCTTGCACTGCAGGAAAAGGCGACATCTGAAGGGCAGCTGGCTTCTGACTGCTTCCAAGGGTGTTGGGCTGACCTCTGGGTGGCTGGAACCTTGTCTTAGGAGCTTCGGGAAAGGGAGAAACTCTGTTGGGAGACACGTTATGTTGTGGTTCATAATGCTATGTCATTTTGAGCCAAAATGAGCTAATGATTTAAATCGCATTGTCTACTTTAAATTACTCCAGCTGCTTTTGGGCAACACCATTGGATGCGGAGGAAAGGCAGTAAGGTATAGTGGAAAGTATGCTGACCAGAGTTCTGGAATACTGTTGTGGCGTCTTGGGTAAGACCCCTTCTTTTACTGGAGAGAATGTTTTTTATTTCATTTTACTATTATTATTAGTGTCAGGAGTACAACACAACATGATCATTAGATGAGGATTAGACATTTACACATCTCACAAAATGATAACCCCCAAAGTCTACTATTCATTTGTCACCGTACATAGCTATTACAGTGCCATTGACTATATTCCCTATGCTGTACTTTATATCCCATGGATGAATGTGTGTGTGTATACACACATATATATACATAATATATATATAATTATACTTCACATTCAATATTATCTTATATTAGTTTCAAGAGTACAGTGCAGTGGTTAGGCATTTATATTATTTATGTAGTGATCCCCCCATAAGTCTAGTCCTTATCTGACACCATATATAGTTTGTACAACATTATTGACTATATTCCCTATGCTGTATTTCACATCACCATGACTATTTTGTGTCTACCAATTGGTGCTTTCTAATCCCTTCACTTTCCTTGCCCATCCCTGAAACACCCTTCCCATCTAGCAACCATCAGTTTGTTCTCTGTGTCTATGAGTCTGTTACTGTTTTGTTTGTTCATTTACTCTGTTCTTTAGATTCCACACGTAAGTAAGATCATATGGTATTTGTTTTTCTCAATCTGACTTATATCACTTAGTGTAGTATCTTCTAGGTCTATCCATGTTGTTACAAATGGTAAGATTTCATTCTTTTTATATGGCAAAGTAATATTCCATTGTATATATGTACCACAAGTTCTTTATCCAACCGTCTATTGAAGAGCATTTTGGTTGTTTCAATATCTTGGCTATTGTGAATAGCACTGCAGTAAACATAGGAGTGCATATATTTTTTTGAGTTAGTGTTTGTGATTTCTTTGGATAAATTCCCAGGAGTGGAATTGTTGGGGAATATGGTAGTTGTACTTTTAGTTTTTTGAGGAACCTCCATACTGTTTTCCATACTGGCTGCACCAGTTTGGATTCCCACCACAGCGCACAAGGGTTCCCTTTCTCCATATCCTCACCAACCCTTGTTGGTTGTTGATTTTTTTGATCATAGCCATTACAACAATCATGAGCTGATATCTCAGTGTGATTTTACTTGTGTTTGCCTGATGATTAGTGATAGCGAGCATCTTTCCATATGTCTATCGGGCATCTGTCTGTACTCTTTGAAGAAATGTCTGTTCAGTTCCTCTGCTCATTTTTTAATCTGATTGTTTGTGTGTGTGTGTGTGTGTGTGTGTGTGTGTGTATTAACCCCTTATTGGATGAATCATTGCAAATATCTTGTCCCATTCAGTAGGATGTCTTTTTGTTTTATTGATGATTTCCTTTGTTATGCAGAAACTTTTTAGTTTGATGTAGTCCCATTTGTTTATTTTTTCTTTTGTTTCCTTTGACCAAGGAGATAATTTTAGTAAAAATATTACTAAGGGGAAGGTTTGAGAGTTTGCTTCCTATATTTCCTTCTATAGCAGTTTTATGGTTTCAGGTCTTACATTTAAGTCTTTAATCCACTTTGAGTTTATTCTTGTATATGGCATAAGAAGGTGGTCCAGTTTTCCCAGCACCATTTATTGAATAGACTGTGTTTACCCCAGTGTATATTCTTGCTTCCTTTGTCATAGATTAAATGATCACATAGGCATGGATTTATTTCTGGGCTCTCTATTCTGTTCCATTGATCTATGTATCTGCTCTTATGCCAGTACCATGCTGTTTTGATTACTATGGCCATGTAGTATAATTTGATATCAAGTAGTGGAATACCTCCAGCTTTGTTCTTCCTTCTCAGGGTTGCCGTGGCTTTCAGGTCTTTTATGATTCCATATAAATTTTAAGATTTTTTTTTCTAGTTCTGTGAAAAAATGTCGTTGGAATTTTGATAGAGATTGCATTGAATCTGTAGATTGCTTTGGGTAGTATGGACATTTTAATAATATTAATTCTTTCAATCCATGGACATGGCATATGTTTCCATTTATTTGTATCTTCTTTAATTTCTCTCTTCAATATCTTACAATTTTCTTTTGCCTTATTGGTTAAATTTATTCCTAAGTCTTATTTTTCTGATGCATTTGTAAATGAGGTGATTGTTTTCTTAATTTCTCTTTCTGATAGTTCATTATTGGTGTATAAAAATGCAACCAATATCTGAATATTAATTTTGTATCCTGCTCTGTTACTAAACTCATTTATGAGTTCTAATAGCTTTTTGGTGGAATCTTTGGGTTTCTCTGTATACAGTATCATGTCATCTACAAATAATGACAGTTTTACTTCTTCCTTTCCCATTTGGATGCATTTTATTTCTTTTTGTTTTCTGATTGCTGTGGCGTGGACTTCCAGTACTATGTTGAATAAAAGTGGTGAAAGAGGGTATCCTTGTTTTGTTCCTGATCTTAAGAAGAATAATTTTAGCTTTTCCCCACTGAGTATATTAGCTATGGGGTTTGTAATATATATGGACTTTATTATGTTGAGATATGTTCCCTGTATTCCCACATTACTGAGAGTTTTTATCATAAATGGATGGCTGGGTTTTGTCAAACGTTTTCTCTGCATCTATTGATGACTATATTATGTCTATTTTTCATTTTGTTTATGTGATATATGACGTTAATCGATTTGTAGATACTGACCTAACCTTGCATACGAGGAACAAATCCCACTTGATTGTGGTGTATTATCTTTTTAATGTATTGCTGAATTCAGTATGCTAATATTTTGTTGAGGATTTTTGCATCTGTGTTCATTAGTGATATTGGCCTACAGTTTTATTTTTTGTGGTATCTTTGTCTGGTTTTGGAATCAGGGTAATATGGCCTTGTAAAATGAGCTTGGAAGCCTTCCTTCCTCTTGAATTTTTTGGAATAGTTGGAGGAGAATAGGTGTTAATTCTTTTTTTGAATATGTGGTAAAATTCACCTGGTCCAGGACTTTTGTTTGTTGGGAGCTTGTTGATTACTGATTCGATTTTGTTAGTACTGATTGGTCTGTTGACATTTTCTGTTTGTTCTTGATTCAACCTTGGAAGACTGTATGCTTCTAGGAATTTATCCGTTTCTTCCAGATTGTCCAATTTGTTGGCGTATACCTTCCCATAGTAATTTCTTAAAATTTTTAAAAATTTATTTCTGTGTTGACTGTTGTCACTTCTCTTTCATTTCTGATTTTATTTATTTGGGTCCTCTTTTTTTTCTATGACTCTCGTTAAAAGTTTGTTAATTTTATTTATCTCTTCAAAAAAACCACTGTTGGTTTCATTGATTTGTTTTTTGTGTGTTGTTTATTTGGCCTCTGTTTCTTTTTTTTCACTCTGATCTATATTATTTCCTTGTTTGTACTCACTTTTTGATTTGTTTTCTATTCTTCTTGCAGTTCCCTTAGGTGTAAAGTTAGACTGTTTTAAGATTTTTCTTGTTTCTTTAGGTAGCCCTGCATTGCTGTGAACTTCCCTCTGAGGACTGCTTTCACTGTGTCCCATACATTCTGGGTCATTCTGTTTCCATTTTTGTCTTGATGTATCTTTTGATTTCTTTCTTGATGTCATTGTTGACCTATTCATAATTTAGTAGCATGTTATTTACCTTCCATGTGTTTGTGGGTTTTTCATTTTTTTGTTTTTGTTTGTTTGTTTTTCTCTTATAGTTGATTTCTAGTTTCATATCATTGTAGTCAGAGAAGATGCTTGATATGACTTCGATCTTAAATTTGTTGAGACTTGCTTTGTGGCCTAATATGTGGTCTATCTTGGAAAATGTTCCATGTGCACTTCAAAAGAATGTATATTCTGTTGCTTTGGAGTGAAATGCTCTAAAAATATTAATTTAATTAATCTGTTCTAGTGTGTTATTTGAGGCCATTATATCTGTTGATTTTCTGTCTGGAAGATCTGTCCACTGGTGTCAGTAGGATGTTAAAGTCCCCCACTATAATTGTGTTACTGTCGATCTCTGCCTTTATGTTCGTCAGCATTTCTTTTATATATATATATATATATATATATATATCAGGTGCTCCTATGTTAGATGCATAAATGTGTATGAGGATTATGTCCTCTTGTTGGATTGATCCCTTTATTACTATGTAATGTCCTTCTTTGTCTCTCATTATAGTCTTCATTTTGAAGCCTGTTTTGTCTGATAAAAGTATTGCTTCCAGTTTTTTTCTCATTTCCATTTGCATGAAATATCTTTTCTCATCCCTTTACTTTCAGTCTGTGTGTATCTTTTGATTTGAAGTGGGTCTCTTGTAGACAGCATATGCATGGGTTTTGTTTTTTTTATCCATTCAGCTACCCTGTGTGTTTTGATTGGGACATTTAGTCCATTTACATTTAAAGTTATTATTGATAGGTACATAGTTACTGCCCTTTTACTATTCAAAATTTTTGATCATTGTTTGTTTTCTCCTTTCTTCTGCTTAAATGTAGTTAGGTGTGTTTGGTAATATTTCTTGTAATACTGGCTTGGTGGTAATGAATTCTTTTAGCTTTTTCTTGTCTGGGAAGCTCTTTATTTCTCCTTCAATTTTAAATGATAGCCTTGCTGGGTAGAGTAGATTTGGTTGTCAGCTTTGTTTTTCATTACTTTGAAAATTTCCTGCCACTCCTTTCTGTTCTGCAAAGTGTCTGTTGAGAAATTCGTTGATAGTCTCATGGGAACTTCCTTGTAAGTAACTAGTTGTCTTTCTCTTGCTGCTTTTAGGATTCTCTCTTTGTCTTTAACCTTTGCCATTCTACTTATAATGTATCTTGGTGTGGGCCTGTTTGAGTTCATCTTGTTTGGGACTTTAACCTTTGCCATTCTACTTATAATGTATCTTGGTGTGGGCCTGTTTGAGTTCATCTTGTTTGGGACTCTCTGTACTTCCTGGGGTTGTATGTCTATTTCCTCGGCCAGGTTAGCAAACTTTTCAGTGATTATTTCTTCAGATAGGTTCTTGATCCCTTGCTCTATCTCTTCTCCTTCTGGTTCTCCTGTTATGTGAGTGTTGTTACACTTGATGTTGTCCTAGAGGTCCCTTAAATTATCTTTATTATTATTTTGTTGTTGTTCTTTTTTTCTTTTTGCTGTTCTGATTTGGTGATTTTCTGCTACCTTATTTTCTAAATCACTGACTTTATCCTCTGTTTCATCTAATCTGCTGTTGATTTCTTTTAGTGTATTCCTCATTTTAGTTATTGTATTCTTTATTTCTGACTGGTTTTTTTATGGTTTCTATGTCCTTCTTTATGCTTGCTATCGCTTCGTTGCTTCAGTCCTTAAGCATTCTTATAACCAGTGTTTTGAACTCTGTCTCTGGTAGGTTGGTTGCCTCCATTTCATTTAACTTTTTCTGGAAGTTTCTCCTGTTCTTTTTTTGGGGGACATGCTTCTTTGTTTCCTCATTTTGGCTGCTGCTCTGTATTCATTTCTATTTGTTAGGTATGTTTCCTATGCCTCTCTGTCTTTGCTGGGTGGCCTTATGTAGTAGGTGTCCTGTGTGGTCTAGTGGCACAGTCTCCCTGGTCTCCTGTGCGTGTGTTCCAGGAGTGTCCCTTGTGTGTGTTGTGTGTATTCTTCCTTTTTAGTTGAGCTTTGACTTTTTTTTTTTTTTTTTTTGGCACATCAGTGGGTGGGATTCACTCCCAGGCTGACTGAATGTGAAGATTGGCTATGCTTAGAATGTATGAGGAGCTTGTGGGTGGTGCCTGCTTAAAGGGTGATCTGCAACCATGGGCTCTTTTGCCTGTTGAGACCACCCACCGCTTGTGGGTTTACCGCTTGTGGGGTTAACTAGGTACTGCTCTGGTGTGGTCTGAGGCCAACCTGTGGTTGTTTTGTTTCTGGTGTCTCTTGGGAGAGGCTTTTGTGCAGGTCAATTTCAGACTTGCCTGTGAGCAGTCTAGGGCTACCTGGTAAGACTTACAAAGCTATATGTGATTGGTTGCTGCCTCTGCTGGACCTGGAGGCATGTGGAGGTGGCCTTGCTGTGAACCAAGGCTGCCATTAGTATTGTGACTAGAACAGCTTATCAAAAGGCCTAGGGCCCTCTAGGCCTGTTGCCACCTATTGGCTGCCTGTAAGGCTCAATTGTTTAAAGATCCTCCTTAGATGTGTAGGCCGGGCTTGTTAATCAGGTGTTGAGAATGTCCCTGGTTGTACAGCACTAGCTGGGCAGGACAGGTTTCCAGGGAGTCATGGTTTGTGCACTGTAGTTTTTACAATTTTAATGCAGATTTGGTTCTGGCACCATTGCTGACCCATGACCACTTAGCAAAATGCCCTGAAACACTGCGGACAGCCACCACTTGCCTCAGGCATGTATGTCCCCGAAAACTCCCCAAGAGACGCTATAGCACATGGGCCATCTGCTGTTGTAAACAGCTTTTATAACTTGTGGGGCAGGGCTCACCACCCAGGAGACAAGAGTGCCCCCAGCAATGCAGCACCAGCGGGGAGGGGCAGGGTTATAGGGTGTCACAGGGTGTGGACTTTGGTCTTTACAAATTCACTACAGATTCGGTTCTTGCACCAGTGTTGGGCCTGTGACCACCTTGCAAACACCCTGAGAACACCGTGGTCAGCCACCCCTTGCCTCAGGTCTGTAGATCCCCAAGGGCCCTCCAAGAGAGGCTGCAGCTTAAGTTGTGGCTAAGTGCTCACCACCAACGGTTCCCCAGCCCGCCGCGGGTCGTCTGCTGCTGTAAAAGGCTTCTGCAGCTTGTGAGGTGGGGCTGGCCACCCAGGATCCAAGAGTGCCCAGGGCAATGTAGCACCACTTGGGTGGGGCAAGAACCCAAGGTGTCATCAAGGTAGTGTGCATGCTTGTTTTTCACCAGACCAATGTGGTCTCAGATTTGGCGCTTTGGGGGAGGGTTCAATATAGAAGAGATGGGACCCTCCTATAGGATACACTTGAGGCAGGCTCCACAAAGGGACAGTGGCTCCTGTCCCTCTAGCCGTCGTCCTGAGCCACACGACTCAGTCTTTCCCAGAATGTCTCTGGTGTCTCTCAAATCGCCACCCCTCCACCGGAGACCACGTATGTTTTCTGCAAGTGAGTGAGTCTGTGTGTGGGCCCTTTAAGAGGGCGTCTGGGTTTCCAGCCACCTTCTGTCTCACCGGGCTGGACAGACAGAGTCCTCACTGATTTTCACTGTCAGATGTGGCAACTTCTCTCCCTGGCATAGGACCTCTGGGCTGGGGAGCCTGGTATGGCGCTGTGACCCCTCCCGCTTCCAGGAGGACCTCCACCACTGAGTTGTTTCTCCCATTGTTCAACCAGTATCTGTGGGTTTGGGGTCAGCCTGTTTTGCATCTCTGCTCCTCCTACCAGTCTCAATGTGGCCTCTTTATATCTTTAATTATAGGGGTTTCGTTCAGCTAGTCTTCAGGTGATTCTTAAGGTTGATTGTTCTATAATTTATTTGTAATTTTGGTGTGATCCCGGGAGGCGGTAGGCATGGTGTTTACCTAATCCACCATCTTAGATCTTCTCTGGAGAGAACGTCTTCTGTAAAATGAGAAAGTGTGCCCAGGTGGCCTCCAGGCTCTTGGAGAAGCACTCTTGACAAGTGCATAATGATGTGCATGGGCTATCGTGTTGGATGATCCTGGGTCTGGGTTTCAGCTTTGTCATTTACAAGTTGGGTAACCTGTCTTGGCCTCCGTTCTTTTTTATGTAAAATGGGACTAATCACAGCATTGGCCTCACAGGGCTTTTGTGAGAACTAATAGAGATGCACATACAGCACTTGGCTCAGTGTCCCGCTCTTAGACAGCACTCAGACACGCCAGCTATCATGTTTGCTTTCATTGTCATTTGTCATGATATTCACCATTCTTTCCAGCTGTGACATTGTTGGCTGTGTGCCTCACTGGGGGTTCCAGAGCACTTTTCAAACTTTACTCTGCTCCTGAATCACTGGGAGACCTTCTCAAAAGCCAGATTCTCACTCAATTGAAGTCTGGGATGGGTCCTCAGTTTCTGCATTTCTCACAAACTTCCTGGCAATGCCCCATTGTCATGCAGGGTGGCAGGCAGGGTCTGTAGTCCCCCTCCCTGCATAAGAACTCAGGACATGGTGAGGCCAAAAAGGAACACCCACGGAGCCATAGATAGGAGAGTCATACCACTATATTCTCGCTGGCAGCATCCACCTCTCTGCAATACGCAACCCACAATCTGCCCTTGCTAGCCTTGTTTTTCTGCTAGCGTAGCCACAGCAGTTATATTAGTGGCCAATGGCTCACTGGTTACAGCTGATGGCCAACTAGCCACAGCTGATGGCCATCCAATCACAGTTGATGGCCATGCACTACCCAAGTGAGCACCTTTCCTCGTGAGGCCGAGAGCCTGGAAACTGCAGTCCTGGCTCTGTCCCCACACCCATCACTGTCCATGGTCCATGTACCATGCTCTGAGTAACCAGGCTGTGGATACGACGCCGCAGCCATTGATGCACAGGGTGGGTGGATGTGTCACCAGGGCCAACCCTCCGAGTCAGGTGGGAGTCTCTTAAGGTCCAAGAAGATGTGACAAGACTAGTAAGTTCAGCAGCCCCATCATCAGAAGAGAGAGAGGGGCGGGCAGATCCCTTTGGGGGAAGGGAGAGCTTCCTGGTTGGTGTCATGAAAGACAGTTTGAAGATGATTCTTTCCTGAACTCCTAATTTTCTTATAATCTACAGCTAGCTGATTGTTATGATTGCCTCGTGAGTCTTGGGCTTGTCTCTCCAATTATGCTGAAAGCTCTTTGAGAACAAGGGTCTGGTCCCACCTTTCTCTTCACCCCAGAGCTCCTAGGATTGAGCTGGGCTTGTGGGAGGCATGTGGGACACGTCTGTTTGGAGCCCCAGCCTTAGAGCGTTGCATACGGTAGGGATGAGGACATGGGCTCTGGAATCAGGTGGCCCTGGCTGCAGTCCAGCACAATCCTATACAGTCATGCAGTCAGCGGGGGCATTCCTTAACCTCCCCAAGCTTCCTCATCTGGAGAAATAGGAATGGCAGACCCCACCTCAGAGATTGATCAGGACTGTAGTAAGATATGCAAAGGATGCAGCTCAGAGTGGTGCTTCCATTCCCACTTGCTCCCTTTGCCTCCTCCTAGTCTCCTGTTTTGTCTTTGCCCATATCTGAAGTTACAGCACGTCCTCTTCGAATCCTGGAACCACTTAGAACTCCATGCTGATCTCCAAGGGCCTCACTGTGCCAGCCAGTCCTACCCCCAGGTTAGCTCCAAGCTGTGAAAACTAAAGTGTAAAACGTGTCCCTCATTTCCATAGTCCTCCCCTCCCTCTTCTGCCTACCCCATTTATCTTGCTGAAAACTTTGCTGTTTCAGGAATAACACTCAAGTCACACTGCCAGTAAGTCCTGGGGAGTGGGATGGAGGAGCACCAACTGAATTCATTTCCTGTTTCCGAGAGCCCCCTGCACTACTACTGGCGGCCCCCAGAGGCCTCTGTGTGATCAAGGTGAACAAGCTTTTGTCCAAGAAACCTGGGCGCATTTCTCCGTGTTCTGAGAGTGGGGGGACTGAAGTGCACTTATCTGCTGGGCATTGCTGCTGAGAGACAGCTGTGTCTGGTTGGGGGCGTTGATGCTAATGCCTTAGTAATTGCTCATATCTGTGGTCCACTTGGAGTTCACACGTGGTTTCCCTTCAGCCCTACCCATAACCTGTGAGGCAGGCTGGCTATCCCAGCATCCTCATTTTATAGATGCGGACACTTAGAAGTCACCATGTTCACCCAGAGGCACAATCAGATCGTGGCACCTTGGTCATCTGGTTCTAAATTTAGTGCCTTTTGCCTTGGGTGACAGTTGTCCACAGGGCCACCAGCACAATGTCGAAGATTAAATTCATCCAAGAGCGTTGTTTGTTTGGTGACAATGATTTCAGAGTCTTGTTGGTCTGGAGCTTCATTCAAGATGAAGTTCCATCAGCAGGGTGGTTATCATTATCTGCATATTTAAAGTGCTTAAATATTTGAAGCCGTGTTAAGGTTTTACAGCTCAATAAATCAGAGAGGCAGTTAGTCTGGGGCCAGGCCTCACAGGAATCCCGTCCCTCCTCAGGAAGGAGCAGACAGAAGTGGAGCTGGGATAACAAAGGCTCCCTGCACACAGCAGGCGCTGGCTCCAGAATGACTCCACAGCTCTCTGGTACATGTGAGCATAGGTGTGTACTTGCACGTATCTATCTTAACATTCTTCGGGGTAGAAGTTTTCAGCACGTTACTCTGTGTCTGATGTCAGGCTGCTGCGTGTGCCACTGGTGATGTTCAGTTAGGGACCTGAGAAGGGTTGAACTTTCATTATTTATTAATAAAGATAAATTCTAAGCATTAAAACTGTACCAATTTAGCTTTTGCAAGAGGGAAATCAAAATGATATGGCCCCTAGATGAAAGGGGGTGGCTGAGTCAGCATTAGAAGTTCTGTGGGGGAGGGGGTACTGGGAGACGATATGTGAGCCTCTCTGTTGGCATTGTGGTGTTTGCTGGGGAAGTGAAGCAGAAGCAGAAGGAAAGCATGGCTGGGCCTGGAGTTGTTTTTTTGTTTGTTTGTTTTGTTTTTGAGAGAGAGAGAAAGAAGAGCCCCATTTGCAGAACATCTACGCTTGTTGTACAAATGTACAAAAAGATGTACAAAAAGACCACTGCAAACCTCTGCTTATGCATCTGGGTATCTCTGAACCTGTGGAGGTTGGGGAGGGACAGCGTAATGGTTAGCAGTACAGACCTTGGAGGCAGCCAAACCTAGGTTCAAATCCTAGTGTTTCCACTTGCAAACTGTTACAATAGCAGCTGTACCTTTCTGAATCCCATCTCTAAAACGGAGGTCTTTATACCTGCCTTACAATTTGTGTGTGGATTAAGAGTGATAATCTATGTAAAGTGCTTGGCATGGTGCCTGATCTATCGTAAGCCACCTAATAAATGGCAAGAGGTGGTCCTCAGTGAGCCATGGCACTCTCTTTGTCACTCTAAGGTGGTTACAGTGTTAGTGGTCAAACTAACCTTTACTGAGACTCTACCATGTGCCAGGGCCATGCCTGAGGCCCCACAGCTCACAGAAAGTGGAGCTGGGATTCAAACCAAAGCCTTGTCTTTCCACCATTCGCTGCTGCTTCCCAGATTGCAGCACAGGCAGCCTAGAAAGGCCTCTACTTCTAAAATTGAGTCCCCTCCAGCCCCAAGGGTTCTTTCCTGGTGAGACGCATACCCTGGCCTTTCTGGAAAGAGCCCTCCTGTACAGAAGACGCCCGTAGCCTGCCCGCCTGCCTTTCCCCAGAGGCACTTGACAGAGACTTTCTCCCCGAGGCTGCATTCAGGGCTGAGTCTGTCAGATGGCGGACTTGTTGGTGTCTGGAAAACTCACTGATCTGGAGACGGCTGGTTTGGACACTGAAGAGAGGGGAGCAGAGTTGGGAGACAGTGAGAGGTTCACCTCAGGAGCTCTCACGAGACTGTCAAAGGCAGGAGGGCCAATTCCCCCCTGCCAGGGATTTATCTCACCCTCTTTCTTGCTAGTCTCCTTGCCCAGCTCACAGAGCTGCCAAGTGTGTGACCCTGTGCCTGCCCGAGCAGGTGGCTGGACTGAGCCGCCTTGCATCTCTTGCTGCCTGGGGAAGCAGACTGCGAACATTCCCCTTGTGCTCAGTTGAGCTCAACCTTGACAGCCAGGGAACAAAGCCTGGGAGAAAATGGAGCCGCGAGACCGGGGACCTTGAGCAGACAAGGGGTTTGTTTCCTGTGCCATCATCCCCTTTCCCGACTGAGAAGATGGGAGGGCAGAAGGCATGACCAGGAATCTCAGCAGAAGCCTCAGGTCATGGCCCCTGCGATGTGTCTGGTTCCCGCTCTGCCTGTTGTGAATTTTTCTCAGAGACAGTCTGACTGTGTAGTTACAAACCTATCAACTCTCCACCTGTTCAAAAGGGGGAAATATTTGGATAATTCTTGGAAACACGATAGAACTACCCAAAGTGCACTAAATCAGCTATGTAAATTGAGCGGCCAAGGTCACATGCCCGCTTATCCTCTGGCTGTGTAAACTGCAAATTCCCCGGCAAGCCTTCATGGGCACATCCCCGTCACGGCCGGCTGCCTTTGGCACGGAGCGTTTTTACATTTCTGTTGCTCACTCTGTGCTTACCTTGGGGCTGACCCCAGCGCCCACCACTGTGCCCTGAGGCAGACCTGCCCCGAGCCTCATAGTTCATGGTTCAGATGCCCAAACAATGCCTCCCTCTGCTGCAGCCCAGGATTTGAGGTGTGTTGCCACCATTACTCATTCTCAAGGAAGAAGCAAGAAGTTCAGCACGGCCTTTGGATTAAGCAGTGGCATAGTGTTCGATGAAGAGAGTTAAGGCAGTGCCCGCCACCCCACTACTTATCTCTCCTTGCTCCTCTTTCTGCTTCCTGATAGTATTTACTATTTTGAGTGAAAGCAATGCTTCTTTATTAAAAAGGAAATCCTCCAGGGAAGGGTAATACTACTGACGTGCTATCAGTCATGGATAGTTGAGTGTGAATTAATTAATCTGATGCTTTCCCATTTGATTGCAGAGTGCGGAGGGTATGATGAAGATTACAAAGGGTATAAGGTCACTGGGTGATAAACGAAAGATAGCTCTCCTCCTAACGGAGAGGAGAGCCACTTGCATTGAAGACAAGCAGGACCCCTGCTTTGCCAGGTTATCTCTTATTTGTCTTAAAATCTTTATTTGATGCAAATTTTATCATGGGAGTCTATCAAATATACCAAAAAATGAGGGAACCGTAGTGTACAGCTTTGGAGTTTTACAGAGTGAACATATCCTTCTATCTAGCACCCATATTGAGAAACAGTGCCCAGTTGTCCCTTTCAGACCCCCAACTAGTCACTGTGACCCCCAAAGTATCCACTGTCCTGTTTCCCAAGGCCATACTAAAGTTTGCCTCTTTTGAGCTTTATGAGCAGGGAATCATACAGTATGCATGTTTTGTGTCTGACTTCCTTCTGTTCAACATGCTCTTTGTGGGATTCGTCCATGTTGTTATAGTCTGTTCATTTCCGTTGCTGTGCTGTGTTGTATGAATATGTCATAATTTGTTGATTCTATGATTGATGGGCATTGTGATGTCTAGTTTTTGACTTTCATGAATGTGACTTTCACGAGCGATGCCTTGAATATTCTTGGACATGTTTCTTTTTTTTTCTTTCTCTTTTATGTCTCAGGTTAGGTGGCATTCTCCTGGGAACCCTCCTCTGACCTCCCCAAGGAAGCTTAGCTGGCCCTCTGTTTGTCCCCCATGGCACTCCATAGCACTCCATGAGGGCAGGAATGTTCAAAAGTGGTATTTCAGCTCCTAAGCCAGTGTCTGGCACTAAGTAGATGCTCAAAAGTGTTGGTTGAGTAAATGAATAAATTTTACCTACATTACTGTTTTACCCGGGGCTGGTCTTGGTATTTCAGAAAAGCAGCTTGGGAAAGCTGTGTTGGAGAGCTCTGGTGACCCACTAAGATTCTTCCCTAGAACAAGTGTTGCTCTCTAGATTCTGGGCTCCATTTGGGTCCTGGGTTTCCCTGAGATGGGACTGGAGTCCAGGACCGTGGTCAGAGGTGTTTGGCTGGGCAGGAGCAACCTTTTCTGGGAGTGTCACAGAGTGTCCCCCAGAGACCAAGCTGATGCAAAATGAGTTTCTGCCCCCTTTGTGTTTCTGAGGACCCAGATGCCAAGGCCAGCTGGGAGGGCGGAGTTATGAAGAATAGAAGAGAAGATGCAGGAAGGAAGGGAAGAGAGAGAGGAGATGAGGGGCAGGGCAGACACAGGAACAAATCTTTTTCTTCTTTTCCAGCATTGAGGAAAGCCAGATGGGCATGGAGCCCCTGCTCTTGGGGGAGTGAGTGTCCTCATATTTGGACTTTTTTTGTTGTTTTCACTCAAGTGACAAAGTGAAAGCAGGAATATGAGCCTGTTGAAATGCAATGTCAGGATGCCCTGGTGGGATGGGCTTTTTATTTTATTTTTTTCCCTTGGTGCTTGTCAAATACCTTTCACAGGCAGAGTAAGTAGCTTTTCAGGCTTTCTGGCTGAGCAGCATTGATTGACCAGGTTATTCTTTATTCATATACTTTTTGCTGAGCTGCATAACAAATGTGCTGTAAATTGCACTGCTTTAGAGAGTGCCTGCTACATAAAACAGAACTCCCTCCCCTAATGTAATGAAGGCTGGTCAAATTCCACATACATCTAAGCCATGTGGGGTGCAGTTGCTGTGTTTCCAAGACAAATATTACTTCTTAAAGAAATTTCACACCCACAATAATTTCTTAGAATGATCTGAGCTAAAGCTGCTTTAATGTATTCATTTGACTCAGCCCAGTTGTTTTTGTGTTTTTATTTTCCCTAGTGAAGTGTGCCAGAGTGCTTACAGTCCACACTGCAGAACGATTCCTCTTTCTCCTGAGCCCCTTTGTCTACAGAATTGTACCTCCCCCCATCCCACAATTATCTTGTTCCTCGTGATGGCATCTAAGTCCACATCTTATGGATGCGTTTATATTAATTTAACAATTATGTAGCACTTACTATGTGCCTGGCACCCTTGTAAGCTCTGTAACAAATAAAACTCATTTAAGAGGCACTTATTTTTAACCCCATTTTCCAAATAAGCTAGTTGGAGGTGTAGCTAGAGTTTGTCCTTGAGAGTATGTGCTCTTCATCACCAGCCAGTTGTTGCCTCTCAATTGTATCTTTTAAAGTGGCATGATAAGCAGAGGTCTGCCTTTTTCAGGAATTAGAAGTAACTTTCTGTGCCTTTCTTAATATCTATCAATATGGAGGCTGGACCCTTGACCTTACATGAGCAGAGGGTCAGCCCCTAGGAAACAAGTCACTCTGTGACACACACCTGCCCCAAAACCGGCTGAATCAGGAGTACCATGGACAGAGGTGAAAAGCTGAAGCTGGAGCTCACCTTCCAGAACCATCTGAGTTCTGGACGGAAGAATTACAAGGAGCTGCTATTTATTCTCCTCATCTTGATAGACATACACACAACAGGTGCTCTTGGCATCTCTGAGCTTCCTGCCATTTTCTCCTGCTTCTTCCTTCCTCTATGACCCTCCCCCATCTCTCCTCTGGTAGTCTTTGTCTCAGTAAGTGGCACCAATATCCACATTGTTGCTCTGTCTAGAAACCTGGAAGCCATCCTTGCTTCCTGTTTCTTTATGATCTACAGCTAATCACCATGTCTTGCCAACTCTACATCCTAGAAAGGTCTCAAATGCACACATTCTTCTCCCTTCACTTTGCCTGCAGTACCTTTAGATTTGGGTTAATTCCTCTTTTCTCAAGGTTCCCCCAATATCCTGAGGCTCCTGCATCTGCCACGAAGTGACCTTCTTTATTCACCTGGTAATGTTGCTGGGCACACTGTAAGCAAGGTACCAGGCTGATTTTTCCAAGGAGCCTTTAGATTGACTTCCAAAGTCAATCTAGTTCCTTAAACCTGCCTGGTCATATCTGAGTATATGCATGTCTTTCTCAAGCATGACATTCCACTCAATGTCTTGTAAATATAACCAGTTTCCAATTGTGTCCTGTTATAAGGAGAACTTACTCTTACTGAACTTATGCAAGTAACTATATTGCCATGAAAAATAAGAATACTCACTAAGAATTTCCAGATTCTGGGGGGTTCACCTAGGGAGGAGAAGATAAATGTTTCAGATCTGCCCACAAAGGTATAATTTACCAAATTGCTCTAAGTCATAGGTAGTTTAAGAGAATCTAGTGTTCTTATATCTGGAAAACAAAACATTTAAAAACTCAGCAATATTTCAAACAAAAAGGTACAAAAACTATAATATCCTCATCATTTAGCCTCATGTAATTAATTCTTGTTGATCTTCATCTTTTGTTAGCAATTTTCTGAAGCCATCAGCTTTTCTGTTAGAGTTTTACAAATTTTTGCCAAGTTCAGTGGTATGATATCAAAGTTTACCAGAAATTTTAGAGAAATTTACTTTTAAATTGTCTGAGTTCTGGACGGAAGAATTACAAGGAGCTGCTATTTATTCTCCTCATCTTGATAGACATACACACAACAGGTGCTCTTGGCATCTCTGAGCTTCCTGCCATTTTCTCCTGCTTTTAGAGTATTTTAGAGTAAGTGTCAGAATCCTCTCCATGAATCTCTGAAGATGAAACATCTGCAGAAGCATCAGAGTAAGACAGTGACTCTGTGAATGACAGACAAAATGCTCATGAGTAAATGTAATGCAATTTATAAGGAAATTTGTTTATGACACAGAACATTAAAAAAATAACTTGAATTACAAGTGAAAACATTATACCAGGACATACCAGAATTTTAGAAATTTTGTACAACTTTGAGAATACTGATAGTAACAAGGTTTACTCATCCAATATACTCTAGAAGTTTGTAATCACATATTTGACAATACTTCCCATGTAATTCAACACACCAGATAAACCTGATTAGTTTAATATATTTCTTTTATAAAGAGAGGGTGCTGGTTTTGTTTTTTGAGTTATTCCAGTAGCCTCTGAAAAACCTTACATTTATTTGCAGTTCAAGAAAAAGACTATTTAAAATTTGAATCTTGGGTCATTTACCATATCAAAAGGTTTGGATAGTTGACTAGAAAGATCACAGATCATTATAAAATAATGCTTAATTATATATTTAACCAAAATGGTAATACAATATTTCAAAGACAAATACAGAAAGTAAAATAATTATTGTTTAGCTCTTACTATTGAGAAGATTTAGTTTTTTTAAGTAATCAAAGACCTAAGATAACATAAAACACAGAAAATTATTTTGATAAAACACAGAATTTTTGCTTTCCAGACAAAAAAACTTTTCATGCTACCTTGTCAGGAGCAGACCAATAGTCCAAGAAAACCTTTGTCCTTTTTTTAATTAAAGGGACAAAACTGTTTTTAATTTTGTACCAGTTTACTTTTGATATTTAAATTCACATAATTAAATTAATTCCAATCTTATTCAGCTTGACCACACATTACATTTTCTTAATTTCTAATGACAATTTAAAAGTAAACAATAGTAGTCATATCAGCATTCTATAGATTGGCAAAGCCATGAATACATTTCATAACCTCTAGGAATATAGGCTCTTTTACTGGAAAATGGATTTCATAATTTTTAGAAAAATGCTTCCTCAACAAAGGATAATATTCAAATTTCTTTTAGTTTTTCTGTAATAAGAAGCTAAAAGTAGATAAACTTAGATTTGTTAAACTATTAATGTTTCAGTAATTTATCTTATTTGGAAATTATCTAGCTAATTCTGTAATTTAACAACTCATATTTAACTCAGTTTAGCAAAACTGTAAAGTTTTAAGACACCAAAAGATTTTGGGAAATCATTTTTAAGTACATATACTATAACACATATAATTATTGTTAAAAAGTTTCATCCCAAGCCTTTTTATTTTGCTTATATCTATTTAATTTATTAGTTCTTAATAATTATGTTTGGATTACCCATGAAAACTCTATGAGATGTCAAAATCGATTATTATTAACCCAAACTGTTTTTCCTGCTGACAAATTTTGCAACAGAGATAACATGAACTTATTTTTGTAAACCCAGTTAATATAAAAGTATTATACTTAATACTGATAACGTTAAACACTTGTCTGTTGTAATTAAACCAACAAACTTAAATTAGTTTTAATATCAAATATTTTCATACAACCTGAAAAACATTTAAGTTAATTTGTTATATTTCTTAATTTATGTGAGTATTTAATACCTATAAGCCAATTAAAGAGCTCTTTATAAATTACTTTTTTATTTAGTATTACTATCTATAGGTGGGAAAATACCATATGATACGTAAAACACACAGACAAGCAAACAGAGGTTACAGAGGTCACAAACATAGAGTAAGTATTTGTAGAGAAGACACTTAAGATATTTCATTTGCCCAATTTTCAAACATCATTTGCATCTTAGGGATTGGCTCTTAGGTCCTAGAGAAGATGGATTAGAAATTCTACATCATAAAGGCACAGAGAAGGAATCCAAATTAAAAGCTTTTTTTGTTTGTTTTTAATTTGTTCCTATTATCCCCTGGTAGAAGCCTCTAGCTTCTATTGCATATGATGTGGATTCCGGCAATCTTACTGATTCCCATTTAGCATGTCTAATTAATATTGTTTGAAGGGTGGATTTACATACCTTCTGTTTTACAATACTAGGTAGAGGAAATGATTCCTAATTAGATGAAGTTTCCATCGCTGTAATGATATAGGAGATTTTTGAGTGAGTGCTGGGATCTTGTCTCCTGAGACTGAAGAATGGAAACACGGACCCAGGAGAGGCAAGGAATTTTTAAAAAGAGGATAGTTTATTGAAAGCAAAAGGTCAGAGCTCCCGAGCGGGAGGGGGTCCCGAATGGGGGTGCCCAGCGACTGAGCTCTTACTTTTGTACCTTCCCTTGTCTGTTTGGGCAAGGGGAGCTGCCCGCTTTTAATGGAATTTGCCTACTAGGTTTGTTCTGTTAGCCCATCCTAAAGGGATTAGTAAAATAACCAGTTCCTATCTATCAGATCTGTTCCATTTGTCCGGCCAAAAGGGATTTATGAGATAATTTATTAACCTCAGGACACTGTTACCTTCTGTACTGGAGCGAAGGAGTTATCTCAGAACCTGAAGTTTCAGGATATGGCTGTCTTTGTTTATTCCACCAGGGACTTTCTTGTCTGCCTAACAACATGCGAACTGACCTGTTTCAGTAATACAATCAAGTAAAAGAGACACAATCATATTATATATAGCCTGTTCAAATATACCAATTCTCCTGTAAACTTTTACCTTAATTCATTCCATGAGTCTTGAATACTCCTATCTCTAGCCTCCCTTAGCACTTAATCAACAAGTTTTTGTTTTACAATGCTACTAGGGGAAATGTTTCCCAGCCAGAAATAATACCATTCTCAGTTAACATTCAGATAAAAGAGAGACAACTTCTTTACATAATATCTGCTTAAACATTCTAACTTTCATATTATTAACCATTACATTTTTATGTTCTATCAATCTAATTGTACCCCTAGTCAGGTCTTCATGAATGGGTTTGTGTACCACTGTGTGTGTGTGTGTGTGTGTGTGTGTGTGTGGTGTGGGGGGGTCTTCCTGCTTAACTGGGCTAACTGTTGCCCCAAACTATTGTTGGTCAGATTTCTCATGATAGTCTCTGCCTTCCAGCTTTAAAAATAATTTCTCCAAAGTGGGGTAGGTAGAGCAGACCTGTTTGGGGCCCTTTAATGTTGGGGGACCAGCAAGGAAACTCTTTGGCCCACCTATCCTTTGGTAGTGTTGTATTAAAACTTTTGTTATAATCCCATAAATGTCTGTTTTATTTATACCATTTCTTAATATCCACCTAAAGATTTCCACACTGCTGGGATGAGTCCTGTGACTTCCCTTTCTGTTTTCTCTTACTTTTGCTCCTATCAATATTTACTGTATTCACCTTATTTCTTAATAACCTTTTAAAAATTGCCACCTTTTTGAGAAGAGAACTGTGATTCTCCCCTCCACTCTCGCCATACTCTTATTAATTAACCTAATGTTTTTATTATCATCTGTAAAACTCATGGGGGAAGCTGAGACAGCAAATTCAATAAAGCTTCCCAAATTGTTTTTTTTTGTTTATTAGGCTAGTCATTATATTTCTTTGTATCCATTTTTTTTTTAATTTTGGTTTTTCTATGGGTACTAATAAAACAAATGTTTACAGTAAGAATTATCTAAAAATTTTCCATTTTAAAAGCTTTTTCCATTTCAAAGAATCCATTGTCTGGCCAGTGATGGTAGGATCTATTAATCTCAATAGCGACTCAAACCAGTAAGCTTTTTGTACAGTTTAACTATGGATGCAAGAGGCATCCATATGAATGCAAAGGATGCAGCCCTCACAAAATCAAAAGTTCACTCTCAGAGTTAGCCTAAAAAAAATGAAGAGATCTGTCTTTAAACAGCTGTACCTAAACACAAGGAATACTTTTTTAACCCTTTGAAAAGAATAATGCTTTACATTCCCTAAGCTTGGATCCACAACCTTTTTGGTTGCCCACCAGATGCATATGCATCCTCCAGCTGGCGGAGATAATGCCCATCTTTGGGAGGAGTGGGGTCAATACAACACCAGTACTCAAACTAAATCTTTACAGTCAGGTTTGCCCAAAAAACTAGTTGCACCAGTATTTTCTCCCGCTAATCTAAATTTACAAAGAGAACAAAATGGAGAGAACATACCTTAGCATAATAAAGGCCATATATGACAAATCCACAGCTGACATCATACTCAATGGGGAAAAGCTAAAAGCATTCTTTATAAGATCAGGAACAAGACAAGGATGTCCACTTTCACCACTTTTATTCAACAAAGTATTGGAAGTCCTAGCCACAGCAATCAGAGAAAAACACAAAACTAAAGGCATCGAATGGGAAAGGAAGAAGTAAAACTGTCATTATTTGCAGATGACATGATACTATATATAGAGAACCCCAAAAATTCCACCAAAAAACTATTAGAACTGATAAATTTATTAAAGTAGCAGGATACAAAACTAATATTCAGAAATCAGTTGCATTTTTGTACACCAATAATGAAATATCAGAAAGAAAAATTAAGAAAATAACCCCATTTACAATTGCATCAAAAAATAAAATACATAGAAATAAATTTAACAAAGGAAGTAAAATACCTGTACTCAGAAAATTATAAGACATTGAGGAGAAAAATTAAAGAATACAAATAAATGGAAACGTATACAATGCTCATGGATAGGAAGAACTAATATTGTTAAAATGTCCATACCACCCAAAGTAATCTATAGATTCAATGTAAGCCCTACCAAATATTAGTGACATTTTTAGCAGAACTAGAACGAAGAATCTTTTCTGTTGGGGTGACAATTGTTAGTAAAATTACATAGATTTCAGGTGTACAATTCTGTATTACATCATCTATAAATCCCACTGTGTGTTCACCACCCAGAGTCAGTTCTCCTTCCATCATCATGTTTTTGATCCCTCTTACCCTCATCTCCCACCCCCCTCCCTCCTTACCCTCTGGTAACCCCCAAACTATTGTCTGGGTCTATGAGTTTTTGTTTCTCATTTGTTTGTCTTGTTCTTTTGTTGTTTTTGGTTTATATACCACATATCAGTGAAGTCATATGGTTCTCTGCTTTTTCTGCCTGACTTATTTCGCTTAGCATTATACTCTCAAGATCCATCCATGTTGTCACAAATGTTCTTGTATCATCTTTTCTTACCGCCGAATAGTATTCCATTGTGTATATGTACCACAATTTCTTTATCCATTTATCTATCGAAGGGCATTTTGGTTGTTTCCATGTCTTGGCCACCGTAAACAAAGCTGCAATGAACATTGGAACACACTTGTCTTCATGTATAAATGTTTTCAGATTTTTTTGGGTAGATACCCAGGAGAGGGATTGCTGGGTCATATGGTAATTCTATTCATAATTTTTTGAGGAACCTCCACACTGCCTTCCATAACGGCTGCACCAGTCTGCATTCCCACCAACAGTGTATGAGGGTTCCTTTTTCTCCACAGTCTCTCCAACACTTGAAGAACAAATAATCTTAAAATGTATATGGAACCATAAAAGATCCTGAATAGCCATGGCAATCCTGAGAAAGAACAAAGCTGGAAGTATCACTCTACCTGTTATGAAAGGCCACAGTCATCCAAACAGCATGGTATTGGCATAAAAACAGACACATAGATCAATGGAACAGAATATAGAGCCCAGAAGTAAATCCATTTCTAAACGGTCGTTTAATCTATGACAAGGGAAGCAAGAATATACAGGTAACCCCTGTATAACACGGTTGTTAGGTTCCTTAAGTGCCATATTATGCGAATCCATGTTATGTGAAACAAAGAACTAGTACAAAAAAGGGGGTTAGGTTCCAAAAATCAAAAAAACATACTATTATTATATTTTTATAATTAAGAGACATACCTTTATTAAAGCAATTTTCACCAAAAATGTAACATTAATATGTATTAAATAATGTTTTCTTTGTCGTCACTACTAAGCACCATTAACTGAGGGCATTTTCTTTTTGACAAGATATCTTCATCCTCTGAACTTAATACTCCATGAACAAAATGGATTTAAAATTCTAATAAATTTTAAAATTCTGCAGCCAAATGTGATACAACATCCACGCTCGAATGAAAAATTTCAAATGAGGTATCTTTTGCTCTTAGAAGCTCTTATTATGTTCCGTGTTGTTCGGGGATTTCCCTAATTCTCAAACCGTGTTACAATGAAACTGTGTTCTAGGATGCTGTGTTGTACAGGGTTTTCTCCAATTTTCTAACAGTGTTAGAGTGAAACTGTGTTATAGAAGTGCCGGATTACACGGGGGTTACCTGTACACGAGGGTAAAGAAAGTTTATTCAATAAATAGTGCTGGGAAAACTGGGGACATACTTGCAAAATAATGAAACTGTACCACCTTCTTAGACCATATAGAAGAATAAACTCAAAACGGATTAAAGACTTAAATGTAAGACCTGAAACCATAAAACTGCTAGAAGAAAATATAAGAAGTAAACTCTCTGACATTGCTCTTAGTGATATTTCTTCTGATCTGTCTCCTTGGGCAAGGGTGACAAAAGAGAAAAGAAATAAATGGTACTACATCAAACTAAAAAGTTTTTCACAGCAAAGGAAACCATTAACAAAATAAAAAGCCATCCTACTGAATGGGAGAAGATATTTGCCAATGGTACATCTGATAAGGAGTTAATATCCAAACTTTATTTAAAAAAAAAAAAACCTCATACAACTCAACACCAAAAAGAAAACCAAAAAAAGAGAAAAAACACCAATCCAATTAAAAAATGGGCAAAGGACTTGAATAGACATTTCTCCAAAGAGGACATAGCGTTGGCCAATAGACATATGAATAGATGCTCAGTGTCACTAATCATCAGAAAAATTAAAATAAAAACCACAGTGAGATATCACCTCACACCTTTTAGAATGGTCATCATCAGTAAATCAACAAACGAGTGTTGGTGAGGATGTGTAGAAAAGGGAACCTTTGTGCACTGTTGGTGGGATTGCAAATTGGTGCAACCACTATGGAAAACAGTATGAAGGTTCCTCAGAAATTTAAAATAGAACTACCTTATGACCTAGCAGTTCCACCCCTGGGCATTCATCTGAAGAAATCCAAAACACTAATTTGAAAAGATATATGCACTGCTATGTTTATTGCAGCACTATTCACAGTAGCCAAGATATGGAAACAACCAAAATGCCCATCAATATATAATTGGATAAAGAAATCGTGGTACATGCATACAATAGAGTATTATTCTGCCATAAAAAAGAATGAAATCTTACCATTTGCAACAACATGGATGGATCTAGAGGGTGTTATGCTAAGTGAAATAAGTCAGACTGAGAAAGGCAAATACCATATGATCTCACGTATGTGTGGAATCTAAGGAACAGCATAAGGGAACAAACAAAACAGACTCATAGATACAGAGAACAAACTAATGGTTCCTAGATGGGAGGGGTGTTGGAAGATGGGTGAGAAAGGTGAAGAGATTAGCACTACCACAAATTGGTAGCTACAAAATAGTCTCGGGGATGTAACATATAATATGAGGAAATAGCCAATAATATTGTAAAAAGTATGTGTAGTGTCAGATGGGTGCTAGAGTTTTCAGGGGGATCATTTCATAAATTCTATAAAAGCCTAACCACTACACTGTACACCTGAAACAAATTTAAAATAATATTGAATGTCAAATCTATCTATCTATCTATCTATCTATCTATCTATATACATATATGTGTGTGTGTGTGTGTGTGTGTGTGTGTGTGTATATATATAGTTACAGGATGTAAAGTACAGCATAGGGAATATAATCGATGGTATTTTGGTGGCTATGTACAGTGTCAGATGGGTAGTGGACTTTTGGGGGGGTTATCACTTTGTAAGCTGTGTAAATGTCTAATCACTCTGTTGTTTTGTACATCTGAGACTAATTTAAAAAAAAAAAGGAAAGAAAAAAATATTATTTCAGACAGAGACATGGGAGGGGTGCTGATGTAGAAAGAACTCTACCTTCACTAGCCGGTGTCAGATGCCCCAGGATCCCTATACCTGCAGCAATCCCAAAGCGAAGAGTGTCTAGCCAGTAATGTCTTGTTGCTGGCTCACCGAAACTGTGGAGAAAGAAAAAGTTTTCCTTCTACTTTTGTAAATTCTTGTGGGTGGACTAATAATCAAATTAACATGAGGCATATTAACAGGAGAAAATGACCAAATTTATTTTACATGCACATATAGGAATTCCTTGAGAATATGGGCCTTAAGGACTGATACATTGGACAGTTGAGGACTATATGCGATTTTGGAGCTAAGGAGAAGGGGTGATGTGGTTTGAGACTTCCAAAGTCAGGAAGGCAATCCACATGGAGCTAGAAAAGCAAATGTTTGGTAAATAAATGTTTTCTAGGCCGTCTTTAACAATGAGACACAGAGAGGACTTGGATCAAATGGACCGTGCTAGGTTTCTCCCTGTCTATCACACCTGGTTCATATTAAGCTATAGTTATTTATGATAATAGCTCCCTTCCAGCAGATCCTGTATCTAAATTCTTTTATGCAGTTAGGGGGAAGGTCGCAAGTTTGTTCTGAGTCTTTTGTTTCTTAAAAATAACCAGCTTAAAATAATATCCCAAAGGGCATGTTTTGGGGCGCCACACTTTGCTTCTCCTCACTGGCTGGGGGAGTCCACCTTCCCAGCATTCCTGTGACAACCAGAAAACACTTCTTCCATGTTTGTAGTATGTCATTTGTGTTTTAGTTTAATAGTTACCTGTGTGTTTATCTGTCTCACACAGTGTCTTGTGTCTCTAGTACTTGATGTAGAGCTGGCTTGTGGAAGATCGTAAGGACAAACAACAAACAAGCAAATACAAGTGAGTACCACCATGAAAAGGGCATTGATCCAGCAGTCAGGACACTCAGGTTTTGGAATCTGCTCTGGGACAAACTCTAGACCTCAGTTAAGTCACTTTCGCTCTCTGAGCCTTCTTTTCATACCTGTGCCGTGAGGAGCCATTTCTAGGTGATCTCCAAGGTTCCTTGTAGCTCTGAGATTCTGGGATCTCTCTTCTGCACCCGGAAGGGTTTGCTCTACTGGCTCTCTTGGCTTCCCAGGCTGTGAGAATCCAGACTCGCCCTGCTCATTCTCTGTTCTGTTCCTTCAGGATGTGCTGATGAGAAGCCCTTCCCTCGTTGCTTCAGCTGGGCTTGGACATGGTCAGCAGTGACCTTGGCCTTTCCTTGTATCCAGGACAAGAATGCCTTGACATTCTCAGATAGCCTCCTTTTCACTTCATCTTGTTTTGTGTCAGAACATTGTAAATAGGAAGCTTCTAATGCTGCCTCTGTCTCTGAATTATCACAGTAACCCGTAGGAAAGCATAGAGTCTACGTTCTCCTAAAGCCCTTCCCCCAGCAGAAATTAGAAACTCCTGGTGGCCACAGCTACCTCCACAGAATGCCCACAGCCTAAGTCAGTCCTGTGATTGTTCAGACTTAATACTCATTTACTCTTCTCATGTTTCTCATATTCAGTCAGTACATTTATTAAACACCTACTATATGGCAAGCATTGTTTTTGGTGCCTTGGACACATAATGAACAAAGTAGACAAAAGCGCTGTTCTTAGGGAGCTTACATTTTAGCAAGTGTGTGCAGGGGCAACACATATAAAAAAGAAACATAACAAGTAAGTAAGTTATATAATAAGCTAGGAGGTAGTAAGTACTATGGAAAGAAAGGAAGTAAAGTAGGGAAGATAAAAAACCCCTGAGACTTCAAGATTTGAGTCAAGGCCTAGAGGAAGGCGAGGGCATGTGCTCAGCAATTCTGGGGGAAGAATGTTCCAGGCCAGGGGCAGAGCCCACGCAAAGACCCCAAGGTGGGACCATGCAGGGGGTGTGCGAGGCACTGCGAGGACACAGTGTTACCTGTCAGAGCACAATGCCCAGTGCAGAGTGGGCCTCCCCTCAGTATTTGTTGGAGGTTAGGGTATAGGCTGCTGGGCCTACAACCAAATGGCCTGCAATTTATCAGAACTGTGCCACTTATTAAATGGACTCTATTCCCGTGGGATAAGCTGGTGGCTCTGAATCAGACAAAACTGTTTGCATTCTGGCTCATTGGTTACTGGCTTTGTGATCCTTGGCAAATTACTTGCACTCTGAGTGTCTGTTTGTTCCTCCTTGCAGAAGGGCTGCAACTCGGGCTCATAGGGTAGTTGTAGGTGTTCGTGAAATAGCCATCTGGAAATGGCTAACTCACCGCACAGGCGTGGTACGGATGAGTGCCCCATGATGTTAGTCTCTCGCACACTCTTCCCCTGGTCTTTGAGCAAGACGTTCATTTTCTCTTAGCCTCCGTTTCCTCTTCCAGAAAACAAAGTATAGTCATCCCTGTGCTGCCTACTGCCTAGACTTTAATAACTATTAAGTGAAACAATGCAGATAATTGTACTTTAAATATAGATGACAAGTTTTCAGGGGCAGGGGCTCTGTGTATATGTGTGAGTGCACACACATGTGTGTATCTATGGATACTATTGTGTGTGTGTACAGTTGTGCAGGAGACAGATAGGTTTTTTAATTACGTAAGTGTTTCAAGGACAAGGACACTGATTTTTGTATAAGACCTAGTGCCTCCCATACATTAGGTGCTCAGTAAATCCTGGCTGGATGAATGAAATAGTGCTGATGAAAATGCTCTCTGCTGGATTAAATGTATGGATCAAAATCAATAGAGCTGTGTGACTTCAGGTATCAGGGATATGGTACCATTGTGAATTATATTTAGAATATATTTATGGCGAATTTAACTATGTACCAGGCACTGTGCTAAGCACTTTCTCATTTTAAACTGCCAACAACCCAATGAGGAAGATAGAGTTATTATCACTATTTTATGGATGAGGCTTCTAAGTCTAAGAGGTTAATATCTGGATTGAAGCTAGTAAATGAGGGATCTGGGATTGGAACCCAGTCTTCCGGAGCTAATGCACTTGGCTGATACTCTGATGAGGACACACCGTAATGTTTTTATTTGACAGAAATTGCCGTACCAGAAGCGATGTGTGACATTGAGCCTTTCTGTTGTGATCACAAAAGACAGTGAGTGCTGCTACCGAGTGCCACCCAATGGAAAGGCAGGGATCTTTAATATGGGAAGCGGCACGTGGAATCTCAGTAACAGTGTGTGACAAGTTTCAACTTGTTCAGTACAGTTAGTCGGGTGCGAGCTACGGTTGAGAGAAAGTGTATTTTAAAGTGTGCCATAAATCATCCTCCATCATGACAACGCTCCATGTCACACATCACTTCTGATACGGCAGTTTCTGTCAAATAAAAACATTACAGTGTGTCCTCAGCCACCTTATTCACTGGATGTGGCACCGTGCGACTTCTGGCTCTTCCCCAAAATCAAAATGATTCAGGACGGGGAGGCAGCCATGACAGCACAACTAAAGATACTCACAAAAGAGGACTTCCAGAACTGCTTTAGAAAGTGGCAGGAACAATGGGATAAGTGTGTTCAAAGTGACGGAGGGTATTTTAAGGGGAATTAATGGCAATGTGTCTTTTGCTATAATAATTTTTTTCATTAAAGCATTCACTGTATTTTTTTTTATCATACCTCGTATGCCAGAGGGCCTAGAGAGCACAGAGGTCACTTAATGGGTGCTTAGCCATGTGGAAGCGAACCCCGTACTACCTGAACATTAGGGTCCTAGACTTTCCTACAAACTGCCCCTCTCCATGGTTGGATCTCTCAGAAGGAGGAATAGGAAGGCAAGTCAGGAGGAAAGTCTGAGATGTAAAATCAGTTCTCAGATGATTGGAAAATCTTTCCAGTAGAAGGTGAGAATATGAAGGGGTTACCTTTTCTTGCTTTGTCAAAGACAAGGACTGCTTTCTATTGTGTCCCTGAGTTTGTCCTCTTCCTTTTGATCTCAGAATGTTAAGAACTTGGTGAAGCTATGAGAGCCGTGGGCCTCACGTTTCCCTCTTAGGTGCCTATTATATGTATGTGTATGTGTATATATGTATGTGTATGTGTATGCATATGTGTATGTATATGTGCATATGTATATGTTGTATATATGTATGTGTATGTGTATGTGTGCATGGTATGTAGTGTATGTATGCATGGTGTGTGTGTGTGTGTGTGTGTGTGTGTGTGTGTATCCATCCTTCAAGACCAGACAAGGGTCTCTTTGCAAAGCCTCCCCTGGCTATGCCTGGGCAGCACTGAGAGCTCTCTGCCTAGTGCCAGCACTGCCTTGTGCCTTGGCTGTGTGACTGCACTTCCCAGCCTGTGCCTGGTGACTGATGTCTGTGCCCGTCTCTCCTTGAAACAATGTCTTGTTTCTTATTAGCTTTCTTTCCATTTGCAACTGATGCCTAATGAATGCACACTGAGTGTGTAGATGAACAAATGAATGAACAAATGGATGGTGTTTATGCTGCCATTGCATACACCAGGATCCCATTATCTATCAGTGATCATTCACTGGAATGCCAGGCTGCAGAGAGCTGAGCGAGGTGTTCTCCTTTTTCTCAGACCTGTGGAGGTGTTGTCTGGACAGTCATCTATGCTTCTCAGGAGAGCCCCTCTTCTGCAGTTCTGGTTCTGTGATTCCCCACCTGGTGCCTGCATTCATGTCCCCTTGCCTGCTGGCTTTTCCTTGGGTCTGTGTGGAGGACAGTGTTGGGAAGTTGCTCTTCCTTGTGCCTAATGTGTTCCACTCCTAATGTGTCCCCCTGTGCTTAAGTTCCGGGCAATTACCCTCCTACAGGTTCTGTTGCTGAGCACGGAAGGTGGGCCTTGTTTATAATTCACTTGCGCGATTAATGCGGGGTCAGGACCACCATAAAGGCCACTGATCCACTCAGTGTTTCCAGTCCCAGATACCTCTTGATAGCAGGATATTAGGTTGGCTTTTGTGATCTAGGCATTTCAAACGTCATCCTCATCTACTTTCTCCAAGGAAAGGCTTAATCCATTGGAAGTCACAGAGCACTAATGGGGAATCGGTATCCGATCACTATTCCCCCCTAAGGTCGTGGTGATTTGGCTCTGGACAGTAACAGCAGTAATCACAATGACAGCTGTCAGGAGTGTCAGAGTGCAAGCATTGAGCAGTTGTGATTTGCAGGCATACTGCTATGACTGTAGCTAATCTTTGAAAGCAACCTTAGGAATATTTAACATTCGCAATTGTTTTGGGTGGAGAAACTGAGGCTTGGAGATCATTTGCCTAAGGTCATAGCTAATAAACAGCAGACCCCAGAGTCTGCCTCTGTTTAATGCAGACGCAAAGCTTGTGCTGCAAACCACTACTTGACACTGCCTCCCTCTGGGATGAATTATGTGAAGTTTTGTGCCTGAGGATAGAAGGCAAGGGGAGATCTCCAACTTGCCACCCTAATTATTATTATTTTTTTACTAGCATTGATATTAAGATGAGTGGGGGAATGATGAGTAGGATGAAAACATCCTCTATAGGTTCACTTGTATTAATTAATCCATTATACATTTATTGACCTCCAACGCAGTGGAAAACATTGTCCTGTTTTATAGAAAACAAAGAGAAATCGTTCATTCTTTCAATACATCTGAGAGATGAGGAATCAGACGCAGATTCTAGAACAAAAGACATGGAGTGAAATGTTGGGGGTTGGGGTGGAGGAGGTAAGAAATAACCAAGCCTAGATCCGACTTAGGAAAAGAAAAAAAGCTTACTTTCTGATCATTAACACATTTTTTCACATGTAATGTCCCCTTTAATCTTTGAACAACCTTGTGAAGTAGAGAGGGCCAGTAGCATGTCTCCTATTTTATGGGAAATTAAGGAACAGAGAGATTGTAGGCCTTGACTATGGTCACGTAGGCAACAAGTGGCAAAGCCAGGTTTGAACATAGGCCTTCTCCAAGCCCGGACTTCTAGCGTCACTCTCGTTGCAGTCCAGTGTATAGGCTGGGCTTAGTCAGAACTTGGCCATGTTCAATGGCCCGTGTACCACTGAGGCTGGCTCTGGAGCTGCCCAGACTCTGCTCTCCTTAAAGATCCAGAGTACACCCTTCAACCCAATGCTTGGCTACTCAGGCACTTTCTTTGCCAGTTTGTAGGAAAGTCTAGGACCCTAATGTTCAACCAGTATAGCGTTCATTCCCTTTGGCGTCAGCTTCCCCCCACATTCATAGTCATTTCACACATGGCTAAGCACCCATTAAGTGACCACTGTGCTCTCTACGCCATCTGACATACGAGGTATGATAAAAAAAAAATACAGTGAATGTTTAAATGAAAAAAAATTATTATAGCAAAAGACACGTTGCCATTAATCCTCCTCAACATACTCTCCCCCGCTTTGAACACACTTACCCCATCGTCCCTGCCACTCTCTAAAGCAGTCCTGGAGTCCTCTTTCGTGAGTGTCTTCAGTTGCACCATCATGGCTGCCTCCACATCCTGAATCACTTTGATTTTGGGAAAGAGCCAGAAGTCGCACGGTACCAGATCCAGTGAATCAGATGGCTGAGGACACATCGTTATGTTTTTATTTGACAGAAATTGCCGTATCAGAAGTGATGTGTGACATGGAGCGTTGTCATGATGGAGGATGATTTATGGCACACTTTAAAACATACCTTCTCTCAACCGTAGCTCATACCTGACTGTACTGAACAAGTTGAAACTTGTCACACACTGTTACTAAGGTTCCACGTGCCACTTCCCATATTAAAGATCCCTGCCTTTCCATTGGATGGCACTCGGCAGCAGCATTCACCGTATTTTGTGATTACAACAGAAAGGCTCCATGTCACACATCACTTCTAGTACGGTGTGTCATCATCTACCTTCTTCACCGCATCTGGCACAATGCAACTTCTGGCTCTTTCCCCAAAGTCAAAATGATCATGAAAGGTAAACATTGTGAATTGATTCAGGAGGTGAGTACTGGGGTTAGACTGTGGCTGGGAGGGGGATGTGATATCATATCAAACTCCAGGGTCAGCTCCGAGAGCAGCTCAGCTCATGCTCTCTGGCAGCCAGAGCACTTGGGCCAGTGACCAGTGATCCAGAGAGGCTACAAGGGACCTGGGCAGGCCCAGCAGTCACGGAGCACTTGAATCTGAGGTATTATTAGCCTGACTATGCAGAGGAGGGGACCCAGGCTCAGTGGGTTAAGTTACTTGCCCAAGTCTTGGAGTCCCGTCATTGAGTAAGTGGGATTCTTTATTGTTTTCCAAATTATTAACTAGATTTTTAATTGAAAAAGCAGTCCAATCTCTTAGTTTAAAATGCAAACAGTAGAGTACACTTTAGAATGGACAGCAAGTTTTCCTCCCACCCCTCCCTGTGTGAAGTTCTAAAAGCACCTCTCCAGGGGGCAAGTGGCCAGCTGGAGTTTCTGTTGCCTGCTCCTCACAGAGCCTGGTGCCAGGCCTTCTCAAAGCTGATGGTCATCAGTGCTAATGTGGCTGGATGACAGGAAAGAGGTAGAATGGACCATGCGTGTACTCTTAGGCCATTCCCAGGGCTTGTGCTGAGCATAGATGATACAAGTAGAATAAGTCCATTGCTTTGTATTTTGAAGGGGACACCATTTATTTTGATATGGACCTTTAGTTTACAATATCTAGCTTTCCTATTCTTCTTTACACCTTCCCTCCTCTCCCACCCCTTACAGGGTTGAGGGAGCTAGTCCTGAGCTTCCCTGAGGAATGCATGTACTTAGGGATAGCTTCTTGCTCACCTGTGTGTGTATTGCAACCTTCCATAAAGAGATTTGAAAAAAACTGAGCTAAGCAAACTGGGAAAGAGAATGAGGGAGGGAGCTATGTGATGGGGGAGGGGAGTTGAATTCAGAATTTAACCATTTGAAGCCACAGATGGGTTACTAAAGACTTACAGATGATGGTACACAGAGAATTTCCAGCTCCAGTGAGCTCAAAGCCAGAGGTAAAAAATGCTGTGGGGACAGAGCCACAGAGAACAGTTTCCAGGCTCTCGGCCTCACGTGGAAAGGTGCTGGCTCGGGTAGTAGATGGCCATCAGCTGTGGCTAGTTGGCCGTCAGCTGTAACCAGTTAGCCAATTAGCCACTGCTGTAACTGCCACGGCTCTGTTGTTTGGTCAGTCGGTTGGTTGGCAGGCAGAGAAGCGGACAGCAGGTTGCAGGTCATGTGGGTCCAGCCTCCAGTGAGACTCTAGTGCCGCCAGTGAGACTATAGTGGTATGACTCCCCTACCTATGGCTCCGTGGGAGTTCCTTTTTGGCCTAGCCATGTCCTGCGTTCTTATGTGGGGAGTGGGACCAGAGACCCCGCAGGCCGCCTCGCACGACAAATGGCGCATCGAGCAGGGTCTCCTGCGCGACAAATGGTGCAGTGAGCAGGGTATGGCGCCAGCCAAAGCTCGGCGAGGGATGGTAAAGCACTTTGTGTGTGTGAAAACTCAGTCTTGGGAAGCCCATGAGGAGCAGCGCCAGAGACGGGTAGCGCAGTCTGCCTCGGAGAGACGTTACCCCTAGGTGGATTGGTGGTCCTCTCGAGCCTCTGGATGGCATGCCGCCCTGTCGGCCATAGCAGGCATCACCGGCTTTTTGGTAGGCTGCTGCCCTAGTCTCCGAGGGTTGCAGACATTTTACACCAAGGCCTCCACCCAATCAGACGCCTGGCGCGGCGAGCAAGATTCCGACCAGGTAGGAAATGGCGTCTGACTCTGAGCAAGAGGACATGTGGCCCCCACACAGTGTGTGGTCCCCGGTGGCCACTGTTCTCAGAAATTGGACCCCAAGGGAAGAGTGTGAGGACATGGATTGCTCTCCGGCCAGTGTGGAGAGGGCTCTGCAGGCTCTGGCTGAGCGGTTGCCAGAGGAGGCGAAGGGGACAGCCGGTCACATGGGCTGGATGTTCCTCACCGCTTTGAGCCTCAACCCGGAAAATGCACTTAATGAAATGGCCCAGGTGCCAGACTAGGTGTCCTGGTTGGAAGCACTGGAAGCTCCGGTCCACCTGTTAGAAGAGGGGCCCCACAGTGGAGACTCTGAGGCAGAGGTGGAGGAAGCGAGTGGAGACAATGTAGCTCCCAACCCCCAAGCCTGGCCAATCTTGAAGCAAAGGGTAAAACATGAGCAACCTTTGGGTCCCGGGGGCATTGCTGCAGGCAACCCAGCTATGACTGAGTTCACGACCTGCACCCTTTACCCTCCCACTGAGTTGCAGGAGCTGGGGAGGCGGTACCAACAGCGCCCTGGACAGCCAGTCTCTGCTTGGCTACTACGTTTATGGGATGTGGGAGCAGACAACATTCTCTGCTCCCCAGGCGAGATGGAAAAGCTAGCCTTCGTGACAGTGCATCCGTCCCTGCGACAAAGGTTACAGCACTGCCATAGGTTGGCCCAAGACCAGGGCAACCATTCTCTAATGGAGAGGCTCACTGCTGCGGTACGCACAGTATGGGGACAGGCTGGCGAGCTGCCAGACACTGTGAGTCAATGGCATCATATACAGAACTTACTCAAATCATCCGTGAAATGGGTATGAGACATGCTGTTTTCAGCCCTAATATGTGGGGGCCGGATGATGAGCTTTTTACAGCCAGCATAAGGGATCTGGTTTTGGATACTGCACCTGCGAGTGCTTTTGGATCCTTGGTTGTCATTCTTATGCTCTATGTGAAGTGGCGGATCCATGAAGTTACAACTGCCATGGCCACCCTAGGGGATGTTGAAAGCCGGAGGCAAAGGAAGTTAAGACAGGAAGTCCGAACAGTGGAGACCTGGAAGCCCAAATCAAAAGTAAAGGGGCGAGGTCGCGGGCCTCTGAGAGTAACATGCGCACAGATGTGGCGTGATCTTGTGGCAGCACGGGTCGATCAGGGAAAAAAATAGACCGACAACCCAATGCACTCTTGTTGAACTTTGGAAACAGTTGCGTCTGGAACAGCAATTCCAGAGAAGCCTACAGGAGGAGTCTGGGAAAGCGCGACCCGTGTCCCTCCAGGACTTCATGCAGCCACTTGAAGCCGACTCCTTTCAGCTTGATTAGGAGGGCAGGAGGAGATTGGTCATACAGTATTGGAATTGGAGAAGGCACATACTGTGAGGCCAACGCACAGTCCCTTTAACTCCCCAGTATGGCCTGTCAAGAAGCCAGATGGGACCTGGCGAATGACTGTGCACTATAGGGAGTTAAACAAGGTGACGCCACCTTTGCACGCGGCAGTACCTTCAATACATGATTTGATGGATTGTCTGACTGTCCACCTGGGAACATATCACTATGTAATGGACTTGGCCAATGCTTTTTTCTCCATTGACATTGCACCTCAGTGTCAAGAGCAGTTTGCTTTTACTGGGACGAGCCAGAGTAGCCAGTGGGCTGAGCTTCAGGCTGTGTGGATGGTAATCATCCACATGCCTGGGCCCCTAGTTATTTGTACTGACAGCTGGGCGGTGTTCCGGGGTCTAACGTTGTGGCTCCCTACGTGGAAACACCAAAATTGGTTGGTAGGACACCGTCCACTGTGGGGTCCAACCATGTGGCAGGACCTCTGGGACCTAGGGCAGAGAAAGGAGGTGACCCTAATGCATGTCACAGGTCACTCCCCCTTAGTGTCCCCAGGTAATGATGAAGCAGATGCCCTAGCACGGGTCCGATGGTTAGAACGGGCTCCTGCCACTGATGTAGCCCATTGGCTGCATAGGAAATTGCAGCCGCTGGAAGCCGAACCATGTGGCAGATGAGCAGACGCTGGGGTCTGCCTTTGAATGGCAGGAGATAGCAGATGCCTGCATAAGCAGATGCCTGCCGTCTGTGCCCAGGACAGCCCCCAAAGACGGAGGCTCCCCTGGGAGACACAGCAGATTACGCGAGGGAGGGTGCCCCTCACTCGCTGGCAAATGGATTACATTGGACTCCTACCTAAGGGCCACAATGCGATATATGCGTTTACAGCAGTGGACACTGCTACGCGGTTGATGTTTGCTTGGCTGTGTCCGGCTGCGGATCAGCGGCGTACAGTGGTCGCTCTTACACGGTTGTGCACCCTCTATGGGCGCCCCCAAGTCATTGAAAGTGACAGGGGTACCCATTTTACGGGGCAAGAAGTGCAGCGCTGGGCTGCTAGGATGGACGTGCAATGGTGGTTTCATACCCCGTATAACCCACAAGCAGCTGGCATGATTGAACGCTACAATGGCCTTTTGAAGCAAGGTCTCTGGGTGTCAAAACACCCTCCCACGATGCGTGACTGGGCCTCGTGTCTATGGGATGTCCTGAGAGTCCTGAATGAGAGACCACGGAAGGGAGGGCCCGCACCAGTAGAAGCTCTGCTACATCGAACGGCCACTCCCATTCAATTACAAGTTACCACAAGTGAGACTCTGTTAAAGCCAGGCTATGGCACAAATGGAAACATTTTGCTGCCAGCACCCACATGCTTGAAAGCAGGGGAATGGGAGCAATGGACTTGGCTCTGGCAGGTCAAAAGCCCCCACTGTCGATGGTTGGGCCTGATAGCCCCATGGGGGGCTGGTTTGATTCAGGACTTGCAAGTGATGCCAGGGGTGGTGGCTGAGTGGCCATCGCAAGTGACTGTAGTATACGGAGGTCCCGATACCGGGATGATTTTGCAGGGAACCTATGTGCTCTCACTATGGCCTATTATGGGATCCCCTGTTCTGTTACATGTTGAAACTATGCAAGCGACCCCAAGCACTGCCATAAAGGTCTGGTACCCCAAACTGGGAAAGGTGCCAGTGGCAGTGACCCTCCTTTCCCAGGACAAAAAGCCAGCATGTATCCTCCCAGATGGAAGGGATTTGCCATTGTTGGTTCCTAAGACTACTGTTTCTTTTCGTCCGTGGGTGCCTGTAGGCTAATATGACACAGGGACCCTCGCGGAAGATGCTTGTCATGTAAATTGTGAGGCGAGACCCTGTAGGGGTGGAGTGTGGGGACAGAGTCCCAGAGAGCAGTTTCCAGGCTCTCGGCCTCACGTGAAAGGTGCTGGTTCAGGTAGCAGATGGCCTCCCCATCAGCTGTGGCTGACTGACCATCAGCTGTAACCAGTTAGCCAATTAGCCACTGATATAACTGCCGTGGCTGCTCTGGTTGGTCAGTTGGTGGGTTGGCAGGCAGAGAAGTGCACAGCAGGTTGCAGGTTGTGTGGATCCAGCCTCCAGTGAGACTCTAGTGCCTCCAGTGAGACTATAGTGGTATGACTCCCCTAACTATGGCTCTGTGGGTGTTCCTGTTTGGCCTACCCATATCCTGCGATCTTATGTGGGGAGCGGGAGCAGAGACCCCACCTGACACCTCACACGACACTAGCGTAGCCACAGCAGTTGTATTAGTGACTAACCGGTTACAGCTGATAGCCATCTACTACCCGAGCCAGCACTTTTCCACGTGAGGCCGAGAGCCTGGAACCTGCTCTCTGGTACTCTGTCCCCACAAATACAGTCTGGGGTGCCTGTGTACAAGCTCTGAGGGAGCCTTGAATGGGGATGGAGAGAGGAAAGCAAGATGCTCACTCTTACTGAGTTCATTACACCTAGAATCTCTTGCAACAGCTTTTCCAGGCATGCATTTTCACCCATGGTTTACAGTTGTGGAAATGAAACTCTCAGGGGTTAAGTAACAAGGTTAAGGACATGTAGTGGCAGCTGGGATTAGAAACAAGGGACGTCTGCTCTGGCCTCTGGTGAGGGGACATTGTTTAGAGGAGGACTGAGGCCTTCGATCTGAAATCTACGTGAGAGGTGATTTAGAGGGTGGGGGAAAGACCAGACATTCCTTGTATCCTGCTCATTAGTGTCCAAGGTGGGGAACAGCTAGCTACATTAGTCACACGTCCTGACTGCCTGTGCTCCCTGAGTATCCTCCCCTGCAGTCAGGCCAGGCTGCTCCCTGCCGCCCGCAGCCTCCCTCCACCCCTCACTGCTCTTCAGTTTATCCAGAGGAGTCAGACCTGCTCCATCTCCCAGGCCTAAGCAAAGCACCCCCACTGAACTGTGACAGTGGGACTTATCACAAACTCCTGGGAGCATCTCCTGGTGGAAAATCCCAAAGGCTGACACCTGGACTGATCATTTTGCCAAAGGACACCCCCAGACTCAATCCTTCTGTTGTTTGCCTTCTGATTTGGTAAAATGTGCAGCTGGGCGCTAGATCTATTTTTTTCACTTGTCTTTTTGTTCAACATTGTGATAGTCATTATAATCACATTCCCATTCCAACATTCCCTCGAGTGCCAACTATGTGCCAGATTCTGGAATGTATATAGAGACAGTGCCATTGTAGAGAGTAGAGGGTGAGAATGGGTACTGGAGCCCATGGCCTGGTTTTTCCTTGACCAGCTGAGTGACCTTGACAAGTCTCACTCAGCCTTTCCACCTTTGGGTTGCACATGTGCAGGCGGGAACAATGAAAGTCTCTGCCTCACAGGGTTCATCTGAGGAGCAATGAGTATGAAATAGTACTTTGTGCATAGTAAGTAAATATTCAGTAAATATCTTTGTGGGGACAGAGCCCCAGAGAGCAGTTTCCAGGCTCTCGTCCTCATGTGAAAAGGTGCTGGCTCAGGTAGTAGATGGCCGTCAGCTGTAACCAGTTAGCCATTGGCCACTGATAGAACTGATATGTGGCTGAATTAGCAAGTGGGGGTTTGTTGGTTGGCAGAGAGGCAGACGGCGGATTGCGGATCACTGCTTCCTGTGTCTCCAACCCAGCCGCCAGCGAAATATAGTGCTGTGACTCCCCTACCTATGGCTCCGTGGGTGTTCCTTTTGGGCCTCACCATGTCCTGCGTTCTTATGTGGGGAGCGGGACCAGAGACCCCACATGACAATCTTTCATCATAAAATACAGTTCCTAAAACTTCACAAAATCAGAGCTGAAAAGAACCTTAGAGATCATCTAGTGTAATGCCCTCATTTTACAAAATGGAACTGAGGCTCAGAGCGGTGACTCCCAGAGTGGGTGAATATCTAGGTCCCTGCCTCCCAGGACAGGGGCTACATCCCGGCATTGCACTGCTTGTTTCCAGGGAGACAGGATTCTTACACATGCTGCCCAACTGTATCTGGTCACAAAGGTTGATTCTCCTTCAAGGAGGCCACAGAGACTGGGGCGGCCCCAAGTCCCCTGCCCTGGCCACCTTGCCACCCTGCATGTTCCATCCAAGCTGCTGGCTTCAGCTAGGAGTTTCTCCCAGCTGGGAGTCAGAACAGCGTAGAACACATCCCCACATCCATTTGTCTTGAGGAGTCTTGAGAAAAACCTTTAATGAATCTGGCTACTCCTCTGATTTCCTCTGTCCACCCCACCACCAAACGACATTTGGTGGCTGTCAGCCTCCTCCCTGACCCACCCTGAAAAATCATGATTAATAATATAAGAGCCCTATGAGGATGAGAGAGAGACCAGTAGAGGGACTGTTGACAAGTCAGGAGAGGAGAAGCCATTTATAGCATGACTGGATCGGGGCGTCCAGACAATGTGCTCAGCCCCTGAACACCGTGAGCTGTTGGCGGGTGGTGTCCATCTGGGCTTATCAACCAGTGATGGTCAGAATCAGCAAACATTGAGCCTCTGTAGTTATCATAGGCACCATAACAAGTGTGCTGGAAAGATACATGCCCGAGACAGGTGTTCCCCTGCCCCCCAGGAGCTTACAGTGTGGTTATAGAGAGAGGGCATAAATAAGGACTAAGGTGAGTAACCATTCATTCATGCATTCAACACTGTTTATTGGTAACTGCACTGCCCTGGGCACTATAGCAAGTGCTGGAGGTATAGCAGTGATGAAGAGGGAGAGGCCCTGCCCTTGTGGAGCTTATATTCAAAATACAAGCATGGACAGGAGTCAGAGACACTTGGAGACATTAGAGGATCTTCTAGCTTGAGGAAGATGACCCAATCTTCAGATTCTGAAAAAATAGATATTAGGTTATGTAAGAACCCTTCTGTAAGAAGCGGGGATGTCTGATTTTTGAGGTTTGAGTGAGGAAACATCCTAGGTAGGTAAATGGTAAAGTAGTCCAGTATTCCAGTGTTCCACAGTGCATGTTTCAAGCTTTCATGGGACAGTGTGCAGAGATGCTGCCCCCCACTGCAGACAGTGTGGGCTGGGCGTTCAAAGGAGTAGTACTCCGAAGTGAGAGGATTTGCTCAGGACTGTAAATTGCTTATGGGTAAGGATTCTGCATGTAAGTCATGAGTAAAAACTTCATGTGGACAGAGCCTTTTTCACGTGCATTATCTGATCTGATTCTTTCATTATTTCTACAGCTATTTTTTGAGTGCCTACTATGTGCCAGCCTGTGCTAGATACTGGGGACACAGGTGGAAAATCCCATCGTGTTTCCTGCTTTCCTGGTGCACATCACCCTGTGAGGTAGGCGTTGGTATTCCCATGTTACTAACGAGGGAACAGGCTCCACGGGGAGGAGCTGCTTGAAAGTATTCCCTTAATAAGGTCCACAGCCAGATCCGACCTGGCTTCTATCCATATCGGGCACTAACTCTGCACTCATTATGATGGGCATGACTGCCCTATGGTGTCAAAACAGTGTCCTCAGTTGCATGGGAAAGTTCTATTTTTGGACTTCTGCCTTCTGAAAGATCTTAAGTGTAGAATTGAGGCCCAGCTCTGCTTAGATTGGGACTATCAGAGACCCTTGGGAATTGGAAGCCATATTTGTATACTCACTGTGGACTTAAAATTGGCCAGGGCTTCCATATGCAACTCTAGTCATAGAAGGAGCATGAGATTTGTGATTGCATATGATGAGACTCTTGAATTTGAGCCCCAGCATTACTGGGATTCTAAGGTACATGACCATGTCACTTGCAGCAAATGGACAAATTACAGAACCTCTCTGAGCCTTAGCTTTCACATTTGTGAAATGTGGTATGTAACAGTATCTCACAGGGTTAACATAATGGTCAGAAATAGTTAACATTTATCAAGTGCTTACTGCAAGCAACACAGGACAAACATCTTATGACTCCTCGTAACAATTCTTTGATGGTACTTTTATTATCCCCATATTACGAAAGAAGAAATCAAGGTTTAGTGAAGTTAAGTAACTTGCCCAACGTGTACAGCTAGTAAATGGCAGTGAAGGACTCAAACTCGCTTCTTAATTGTGACTTTAAGCCCAAGCCCCAAGCACAGAAAGAAAAAAAAAAAACCAGTAAACATTGGCGTCCGTCCCTTCTCAATATACATTTCCATGATGACCCTTTGCCCAGATCTACAGCATTGTGCCTGCTGAGGTGGTTTGTTTTAACCACAGAGAATATACAAAAATGTGTACGACTGGAGATTCATTTCATATTGATGTAAACTTAGGAAATGCCTTTTGACACCATCTGTTCATTTATTTATTCAGCCGATATCAATTGAGCACCTGCCATGTGCCTGATAATGTGCTAGGTGCTTGTCAGAGCCTGCTATCCTAGCTGTCAATTCTGTGGGGAGACAGACAGTATCGTGATAAGCAGGATGTGTGCCCTTATGAGGAATGGTGACAGCATATTGGGAAAGGACCACAAAAAGCCTCAAAAGGAAGGTACTGCAGTAAGCCTGGAAAAAACCGTTTCCAGGCCATCAGGAGATGAGATTACATTCCACACATATTGCAGAGGTGGCATCCCGAGGGAAGTCAAGCTCTGCTGGAGTGTCAGGTGCAAGGGGTGGGTGGCAGGGACAGGAGAGCAGAAGCCAGGTCATGGAAGGGAGTGAGGAGTTTGCCCTTGATCCCTGATGCAATGGACAGCTCACCCAAGACTTTGGGGCCAGAGTGTGTCATTATCAAGTTTCCATTTTAGTTTCCTGGCTGCTGCGAGAACTGACTGGAGAGGGAAGGACTAGAGAGAAGGAGACCAAGAAGGCTGCTGTTGCAGAGGTTTTGGTTGTTGCTGACACTTGTCTGGACTGGAGAGGGCCTGGGGCAATGGAAGAGAAGATTATGGTGTTTAGGGGGCGGAGCTACCAGGACTGGGTGACTGATAAGATGTGGAGTGTGGGGGAGGGGAAATCTAGGGTAACTTTCGACTTGCTGGCTTTGCTCCTTGTGGACTGTGGTGCTGAGAAGCTGCTGGTGGGAATGGTGGAGAGGAGGATACCTTGTTAGGATGAGGTGTGTCCGAAGTACAGTGGGACATCAAGATGGAGATTGCAGGGGGCAGCCAAGTGCAAGTTTTCTGGGCATGAGACGCCGATTTAGAAGCCACACCATGCAGATGGTAGTAAGCCATGCATGGAGGAGAGGTTCTCAGAGAGGCGTAATGGTAGTAGGAAGGGGGCATTGGCGCTGTATCTCCAGGATTGTTTCTTTTTTATCCCTAAATTATTAAAATACTTTCAGTTAATAAAGGCTGCACTCTTAGGTTCTAAGACAGACTCATCTAAATATTGAAGTGAAAATAAGACCTCAAATTTCTTTGTGCTTTTTGATAAAGGATCTGAGAGCTTCATCTTCCTACTCCCATATGCAGAACTTTGCAAACCCTTGAGCCGTACAAACATGTAACATCATGGCTCTTTTTATTCCTGTAAGGTGTGGGAGGAGATTAGTCCTCATCATTGTGCCTGGGCCTCACAGCTGAGGCCCAAGAGCAGCCCCGGACCTAAGCTCTTGTTGTCCTTACACTTGGTCTTCAGAATGAGCAAGGCTTCGGGGCCATGAGCGGCAAATGTCAGATCTGCAGGAACTGAGTGTAATTCTGAAATCAAATAAAATTTACGCAGGGGAATATGACACCTGTTTAGCAGTCTGCACATACATGGAAGGCATTGGACATACAGTATTATGTTTGATATTAGTTTTATATAACCTAACCAGAGTTTTACAGTTCATTCCTCTTTGACAGTTTATTCATTTATCCACTCTACAAATATTTATTGAGACTGTAATGTATGCCAGGCACACTGTTCTGGGCTCTGAAGAAACAGACAAGTAAGATTTCTGCCCCTGCTCCTCCCCACTTCTCTCCCACCCCTCAGCCGTTGAGCTTGCATTTTAGTGGACACACAGTCAGTGAACAATTGACTTTTCCATAATGAATAAGAATGTCAAGCTTCCTTTGAGACTGTGTTTACTGTCATCTATCCTTGCACCAATACCCATGAATTAAAGGACATAGATTCTAGGCCTGATTTGCCAAGAGCAGAGTTGTCTTTGACCCATTCCTTGATCCTTTACTGTCCTCTGTCTCCCTGAGGGAGCCAACTGCATGAGGCCTTCCATTCATTGCACAAATATGCACGGTGCCCCTGTTGTGTATAAGGAGACTCTGACAATACAACATTAAACGGGAAATGGTCCCGGCCCTTAAGAAGCCCACACTCATCCCAGGTGTAGACACATAAACACAGAGGGACCAAAGTGCTGGTATCAGAGCCACTACAGGCTGCTGTGATGGTGCGTAGAGAGGCACCTGATTCTGGCAAATGACACGGGTGGAAAGAGGGGTGTCCGTTACGCAGAGGAAACATGGCATGCACAGGAAGTGGCAAGATGCTGGATATGGCGGGAACATGGAGTGTGTGTGAGGAGGTGGGGAATGTCATTAAACAAAACTTACTGAGGCATAAAACACATACAGAAAAAGGAACATTCTCCTAAGTATACAGCTCAGTGAATGTTCATAAACCGAATATGCTTATGTAACCAGCACCCAAAGTAAGAAAAAGGACATCACCATCACCTCCAGAAGACCTTATACGTCTCCTTCTAGTCACTACCCACCCTCAAGGGTAGCCATTAACTAGACTTCTAATAGCACAGAAAACAGAATAGTTTTTTGTCTGTTTTTGTACTTTGTATAGATAGAATCATACTTTACATGCTCTTTTGTGGTTTCTTTTACTCAGTACAGTGTGTATGAAATTCATCCATACAGTCGCATGAAGTTGATTATTCATTTTCATTTCCATGCAACGTTCCACTGGGTGAACATACACTATGTTTCTCCATTCTGCTGCTAGACATCTGGGTAGTTAGTTTTCAGTTTGGGGCAATGCAAAGAGTGCTGCTATGAACATTCTAGTGCGTCTTTGGTGAGCATATACATACATTTCTATTGCATGTATGCCTAGATGTGGAGTTGCTGGATTATTAGGGAGTGTGTAAAGCTCTAGTGGACCACTTTTCCAAAGCAGTTCTATCCATTTGCACCCCTACTGACACTATATGGGAGTCCCAATTGCTCCGTATACTTGTCAACACTTGATACTGTCTTTTTTTTTTAAAGTCACTCTTGTGAGTGTGTAGTGGTATCTTATTGTGGTTTAATATTGCCTTTTCCTGATGCCCAATGAAGCTGAGTGCCTCTTCAAATGTTTCTAGGCCTTTGGATATAGTTCCTATTGAAGTCTCAGTTCTGGTCTCTTACCCATGTTTCTATTGGACTGTCTGTCTAGGGGATGAGAGGAGGAATCATTTTAATACTACTTTCCTCACCCAGGGTGACCCAGGATTAGCATTTCCAGGTACTCACTGTCCCCACCCTCACCCCAGAGATGGGGCAAAGTTGGCAGCTTCCAGACTCTGGCCTCAGGGTGTTGGAAAGGCCTCAGTGACGGGATAACACCCATGCTGCCTTGGGGGGAGGCAGCCCCTTCCAAGGTTCTGGCTTTGACATCAGAGGCCCACCTATCCTGGGAAGGACGAGAGGAGTTGATGGAGGAAGGATGGGGAGGGTTTTCTTTTCAACAGTCGGCGGGAGCAGCTGTGGAAACCAGCTGATTACCTCCTTCTGCTCATCGGGGCTGAAGAGGAACTGACATCTGAATACTTCCTCCTTTATGCCAGGCCCTGAGCTTGGCAGCTTTTTCTGTATTGTCTCAGTCCTCAATTCAACTCCACCAGACACGTGGTGTTGTGCCAGTTTTACCTGTGAGGAAACTGGGCTGAGTGACCAAGAGAAGCCCTCATGAAGGCCACCAGCTGGAACATGGAGCTGGACTCGAACCCAGCCCTTTCTCACACCACTCCTCAGTGAGCAGTGCATGCAGTGTGTTTGGGGGCATTGGCATAACCATCTGACTCTGTCCCCTTCTGTTCATCCATGGTTTCTGTTCCTTAAGAGCAGATGAAGGGCTTCATCTCCAATTCGAAATTTTAAAAAAGTGGAGCACCATGAATCGTTCAACCACAGTACATCACCTACCCCGATTGTGATGCGGAAAACAGGAGCTGGAACCTAAGCCTTCTATGAGCCTGGGCACAGGGAGGCAGGACAGAGGCCTTGAGCCAGCCTGGACCTCTCCATGGGCACTGCCAGCAGTTCTGTGGAGAGGATCTGGGGGTGGGTAGCGGGGGTCACTGAACTGGAGGGTGTCTTCCTTGCAAAGGCTTGGGACTCACATCCTCCCACCACTCTCTCACAGAGCTATGTCATGCCCAGACCAGCAGAGGGCTCCATGAGGATTTATAGAAGATGCCCCGAGTTTCTGCGCCTCTGGTGCTGCTTCCTGCATGGCTTGTGATGGTCACCTGCAGTCCGCACTCTCTGAGGATTGGTAAGTGCTACTCAAGTGGCACCCGGGGGCGTCCTGGCCATGGGCGATGCCCTGTCGTATTACCCAAGGGGTTCGCAAGGGACACATGACCGTGCACTATGTCTCCTCGAGCTTGGCTGGTCCCGGGGTCGGGGATTGGAGTGCGGCTGACAGGCTCACATCTCCAATCTGGTCAACCTGCCCAGCTCCCACTGTGACAAGAATAAAGATGCTGCTAAGTCCCCCGTCCCCATTACAGCTTGTGACCAACAGCCTAGTTCATGAAGGGGCAATTGTTAGGTGAGGAAGGAGGGTAGGAATGTCCCTGGGGATTCGAAATGCAGGGCTGGAAATCAGAGAAGAAATAACCTCTCTTCTCCTCTGATCAATCTAAGAAGGCTCTCTAGAGGTGTGCTTTGGATGAAGCCCCGGAGTCCTTTGGGTGACCCTGGCCTCCTGCTTGGTGGGGCCATTGACTTGGTCCCTGCTTACCCTGGCCTGGTTCTGGAGACGAAGGGCAGGATCACTTCAGTGATGTGTGTTCCCTCTGCTCTCTCCCTTATCCTAGTTGCTGTGGAGGTGCCCATTCTAGGTGTGGGCAGGCCATGCTGCCACCTGCTCCATCAGCACCCCCATCCCTGGAGGGAGGCTTGGCTTCACCCGGGGTCCAGGAGTGCCAGGGAAATCAAGTGCCTCTTCTCTCAGGATTGAGCAAGGCTTGTAACTGCAGGTTGACCTGGGTCCGGTGGACACAGACTCAGCCTCAGGGAAAAGGAGACACTGCAGTCCAGGAGACAGCGTGTTGGGATCTGATGGCCTGGACAAATGCAGGGTGTCAGGGATTGAGGATGTCTGTGTGTATATGGGAAAAGGGGGTAAATGTGGACAGATAGTTGGGGCATGGCAGTGAGACATCCAAGCAGGTGGGTTGTTGGTCACATGAAGGCCTGTCCAACAGCAGGACCCCAGGCGCAGGGCTAGGGAAGAGCCCCAGAGGGACTCAAACACCAGGCAGTTTATCCAAACACATGCCCACCTGAGAGCCCTCTGCCCAGACTGGGGTGCGGAGATGGGAAGTGGCTACTATGAGCAAGGTAGGATCCTGGATTCTAAAGCCGATCCTGCAGGGGTAGAGGCTGGTTTATAATGACGTTGTGATGGGTTAAGCCAGGGAATTGGCTAAAAGCTCCCAAGTCCCTCCAGTTGCAATCAGGACTGGTCCTAAGGTCCCAGAAGTTGGCATAGTGCTAATGGTCAGGCGGCTGAGGCTGGGCAGAAGCAAGACGCAATCTGAGGCCAAGCTGCAGGTCTCCGAGCTGCTCTGTGTTACCTTGTGGCATATTTCTCTACATGTATGCAGCGGCAGTGGGTGGGAATCAGAACTGCAGACAAGTGACTCAATTCTCTTCCTCCCGCTGCCCTGGGCTCACCACTCTGCATGCTTAAAATAAGGAAATGAAAACAAAATCTTCCCTCCCTCTTCCTCATTCATTTCTACTGAAAATTCAAAACCTAATTTAATTCTGTTGAGCAGCAATGCAAAATGGTTCATATCCTTAAGATGCTTAATTTATAAGATGCCTACAGTTATTCAGCACTTGCTGCAAGGTTTTCTCCCCCTGTAAATGAGCAGATAAAGTGGTAACCCGTCAGTTTCCATTTGTTGCTAATGAGAGGTGGAAAGGGATTGAGCCAGAATTGGCAGAGCCTCATGGCCTCAGCTCTCCTGACACTTGTTCTCCTGGAGGGGAATGGAAAGTGGAGCTGACAGATCCCTCTCTTGCCTGCTAGGCCAACAACAGAGGGCTTCAAAGGGACCTGCTCAGCTCTCAAATACACACTTGGAGCATTGCTTGTCCAGTTCTGTCAAAACTCTGTTGGCCCTCAGTGTTGGCTCATGCCAGGTCACTTCTAGCTGATTTCCAGCCAGCAGCCCTGCTGGCTGGTAAGGTCAAATTGGGCCTAATCTCCTGCAGAGGCAAGGAAGCAGAGTTAAGCCAACAAAAAGGAAAGTAAAGAAAAACCAAAACAGCAATACCAGAACTTGTTTTCCTGTCTCCTTGGTTATCCTGGGAGCCAGGAGCTGTCTGAAATCTCCCAATGGTTACGGTTGAAAAGGTAGTAATTACAGGGACTCCAGAGAGGATCTGGAGTAGGACGGGATGGAAAGAGAAGTAGGTCAAGCGAACACAAGGAGCTGTGCTTAGCAGCAGGCAGCCTTGCACACAGATGGCCTGAATCCAGTGTTGATCGTGCTAGGGTCTCCCAAGTCCTTGAGAGTCTGCCACTTCCCCACTCCCTTCCCAGCGGTCTCTTTTCCCCCTCATTTGTTTTTTTGGGGGGTTCCTCCCTACCCTGGGCCTCAGAATCGATGGCTATTAAAGTGACATTCCATAAAGTGATCAGGAATCTCAGAGGAAAATTGCCCCACCTACTCCATCCTCAGCCCTGCTTGTCCACTGGTGACAATATGGATGTTTGTAAAACGGCAGCCGTACCGACAACCCTGCCTTGGGACTTCTGTTTTTCATTCAAGTGAGGAACGGGCAGGAGATACAGCCAAACTGTCTAATGTAGTGGCTAGTGTGTATCCGCTGAATGAGATTCTGGATGAGGAAGGGGTTTTATTTACGATTGTGAGGCTGCCTGCATAAATTCCCCAAACTCTCACGTGTGTGTCAGCCTCCTTTACTCATTTATCTTCTGAAAATGACTTCTGAATTTGCTTCTGTCCCTCTGAGTTCTCTGAGTGATGACTTTGGGAGCCACAAGTAATAAATGCTCTGAGAGGACCCCACCCCATCTTTATAGTTCTCTTGCTTAAAGAGATCATCGTAATTCCTCAGAGCCGTAAAGAATTCTAAGGATCCCATTTTCCAGCCTGTTTATCTCATAGATGAGGACGGAAGCACAAAGGGGCGGTGCCTTGGCCAAGGTGATGTGGCAAACAGGAGGCCAGGCTGGTGGCAGTGAGAGCTACAGCCATTTGGTGTCCTTGAATCCTCTTGCAGTGCCCTCCTCGCTGCCGACCGCTGGGCTCCTTCAGCCACTGGGGAGGAAGAATCACCTTCAGCAGTATGAGAAGGTCGTTGTCTCCTACAGTTTTCTCTCATCCTGTTTCTCACATTAGTAAATGTTACCCTTGTCCCAAGCACATTAGGTCCTCAGTAAATATTTGTCAGTCAAATGAATGCGATGCTTTCCTTCCCGGGCCCGTCTGTCAGCCATGCGGAACGACTCACTGTTACCCGCACACACCAGGGAGGTTTACTCAGGGCTTTGCCCATCCACCTCCTATGCCTGCAGCGCTCTTCCTCCCATTCTATCTTCTCTGCCTGGAAACATCTCTTTCTCCTCATTCGCCATTGGCTTAAATACCTCTTCCTCCACAAAAGCGTTTCGTACCACTCTGTCCCTCCCAGGGAGAAATCATCTCTTTCCTGTCATTCCTCCTGTCTTCTGGTTCTAGCACTCACTGGGTTGGGCTGTAATTATGAAGGTATCTTCTCATCAGACTCTGACCTGCATGGGAGGGCAATCACTGACACGTGGCCCAGTACATGCAAGTGTTAGTGCTCGACCTCAGTGAATGTGATGGGCAGGTGAATCCATGGCCCTTGCAAGACCTGGTTCCCAAGAACATGCTTGATATCACTGTTGTTAGAGTGCTTTCTTCTGGTCTTACCTATGCCTAAAGAGGTAGACTTCTTGGAGGAAATTAAAAAGAAAGGAGAAAGACGAGAAGGGAAAAATATCTGTCTTACTTAAAAGAGAGAATAGAAACAGGCTGAAGATCCCAATTGGGTTCTAATGCAAGTTTTGGCTATAATGGTAAATACGTTGATTCAGTTATCCATTCATCAGTTCACTCAGCAGGCACTTTTTTGAGTGCCACGCTGAGGATATGGTACGAAACAGTAAGAATCACCATGACACCCCCTTAGAAAGGCCTGACTCTCTTCCAGGCACTGTGTTAGGCATTTCACATATTTCTGGCAATCTTCATGTAAGAATTAAGGATCCCATTTTATAGATAAAGAAACAGAGGCTCGGGCAGTTTAAATAATATCCAAGGTCACACAGATACTGAAATGTGAACCTGCCTCCAAAGCTGTCTCGTTCTGCTTTGTTCTACAGCCCCTAGCGCCCCCACCCCCACCCCCCATTGCGATGTGTGGGATATTTCATGATCACAGCAGTCACAGTAATGATGTTGGGTTTTCTCTGGTAAAGGAATTGAAAGATGGCATCGTTATTGTTTATGGAATCTTTTGCTTTTCTTTGATTCTTTTACCTCCAAATAATTTCTAAGAGCACTGAGTCCATTTGAAAAATGAGGAAATTGAGGCTTGGGGATGTTCAAGGCTCACTCATGGTGGTACAGAGTCCTGCTCTTGAGGGTGGCATTAGACACATCAGCAGGTCATTGTAGCAGTTGAAGCCCTTCTTTAAGATTTCCATGTCGGATGCAGCAGCAAGAACTGGGAGTTATTTGACTCTCTGCCTTACTAGAACCCCCAAGCACTCTACAACTACTATTTTCTACTTTGTTGGTTTTGCCCCAATGAGTTCCAAGTCCTGTAGAGAGAATGTTAAACATAGAACATTTAAATGATATAAAGATAATAAGAGGGGGGACAAGGGGAAGGAATAACAAACACTGGTTTCTTATCCTGTTCTGCTGCACATTAAATATGTCTGGAATGCTGAGATACAGATGTACCAACTGAATGCTATGCTTTGCAGACAATTCACCACAGGGCTTTTTGGGTAGTTGTCTACCCTTAATAATGTTACCATGTGATGTGATTTATGAAATTTTGATTGACATGTAAGTTTCATCTCTTCCAAATTGTGACACCCATATATACAATCAGTTGGTCTTTCATATTAGTGACAAACACAAATTGATGACTTTGTCCTTCATCTGTCACCTAGAGAGGGAATATAAAAAGATTCCTGGGACACAAATTTCTCCCCTGGTGAACACCTTAGGGAGTCTGTGTCTCTCTTATTGTGTCTCTATTCCTGGGTCTAGCATGGTGACTGGCCCATGGAAGGTGCTTAGTAAATTTTACTAGATGAGTTATCTAATGGCAACTTATGAATCTTGAGCTGACCTGTCAGTTTTGAAATTTCTCATCCTCAGCTATTGGTCAGTGCTCAAAAATGCCAATGAATTTTATTTCACAATAACTGTACAGAATATGTAATTAGGAGAGTAAATACTTTGCCAGACCAAAAAAAAAAAAAAAAAAAAAAAAAGTCTGCATGTGTTTCTGCATGCATCTGTACCTGAACAAGGCTGTCTCTCTTGTGGCTCAGTCTTCTTCCAGGAGCAGCACACAGGATGCTTTCAAGACATTTATCTTCTCTCTCAATTTTTTCAGAACTCATTTTGACTACAACTTTTGGCCATAGTCTCTTTTGCAGAGAAGTGAGGAATGAATTAGGTCTAGATATCCCATTTTACCGATAAGAACTGGGGTCCCAATAAGAAGAAGTGAATTGGTAAAGGCCCCTTTGGTAGTGCTAAGTCTTCTGACTCCCAACTGCCTGGGGACATTTGTACCATGGTTTACTCATGTTCTTACACACATGTTAATTTAATTTCCCCAACAACCTGTGAGGTAGGTAGAAGGAAGCATACCTTACGGAGGAGGAACCTGAGGTTCACAGAGTTTGTCACTTGCCCAGGCTCATACAGAGGGAGTGGCAGCCTCAAAGGGAAGAGAGGAGAGGACATCTCCTAGGCGTGGACAAAGCAGTGAACGAGTAGAGTCAGAAGACATCTGGGGTGCTGTAGACCTGAATTGCCTGTTAGCAGTACGTCTTGATGGGTGAGGACTATAAGCTACCAAGGCCAGTGTGTTGACATCCAAGACCTTACAAAATCAGGCCAAGCTGAAGAAAACAGGCAAGTAATAGGAAAAAACATTGTGTCTTCTTAAACATATCATGATTGATCTCTGGGAGGAAACTGGGAAGGTCCCAGTGGCTGGGGTCTCAGAGATGAAGGGATGAGGCTATTATCCAGAAGTCCTAGATAATAGAGCTGATTGTCAAATGCTTTTGGTATGCGGGTGCCAGTGTTCATTTGTGCTACAATGGTCTGTTTTCCCCTGGACTCTCATTTTGCCCCTCCACACATTTCATGGTCTGATGTTATCTGCTGCTCTTCTCCATGTAGCCTGCCTGGCAGAGATGCATGTGGTGTTGGGAGAACAGCCATGGCAATATTTTGTCAGAATTTCAAAAATCTGTCTCCAGTTCTGTGTTTTACAGAGTCTTGGGAGGGGTGGGAGTCATTAAAAAGATCTAGAGAGATTTTGATGTAAAAAAAAATGTTTACCAGAGAGATGTAATGGGCTGTTTTGGGTACTAAGATCCCTACAGCTGGCGGTGACCATAGATGGGTTGCATAGGGATTTCAGCATCAAATGGATGTTGGACCTGTTACCTCTAAGACTCCTTTCAATCTGAGATTCTGTGATAGAATATTTTAGTCTCTGGCCTGTTCGTATAGTCTCATAGGGAGACATTTCATTATCATTGTGTCATCGTTAACAACCACTAATAAGAGCTCAGAATGGAAGCAACCATCTTCCAGATTTAAGCCATGACCCCAGTTGGCCCCAGTGGCTTGGGTAGACAAGATAAGACACGAAGCCCCACTTATTCTTTTCATTGTGTTGGTGTAGACCTGTCTGGGTGTTTCCTTTCTCCCTGTGGCCACTGATGGAGGAGCTAGAGAAGCACGGGCAATGGTTGAAGCTACTGCTAGATCTCAGCGAAGTGCCTGAATGTGTGTGAGCCTGAGTGGGTGAGATGCACACGTGTGTATGGGTAGAATCCACACATCCCACTCACAGCCTCACAGCTCAGCGGCAGGCAACACAGCGGTCACACTTAGTTCTCATTAGTCTAGATGAGCAGATGCATGTTCCATATTGGCTTAACGGGGGCTGGGCCTTGGCTGCGGGGTTTGTACTGAGCGGCAGGAAGTGGCAGACAGCTGTCCGGCTGCCCAGCAGCCCCTCTATGTCTTCTTGGTTTGTGTCTTCCCATTGAGCTGAGTCATGGGGCCCAGTCATGTCATGGTGGATGTTGTGGAGAGGGAACAGAACCCAGTCCAGTTGGGCTCAGCACGTGCATGTGTTGGCATGCCCCGTCCCCTGGCTGGGAAGGCAGACTGTGCCACCGCTAGACTTGGGAGGCATTGCAGCCCTGATTGCGGCTCTCTGAGTTGAGATTCTTTCTGTTAGCATTATCCCCTTCAGAGGAGAGGTTCGCTGTTCTAAACTCAACCCCAGGGACAGACATCAGCCACGGTCCGTCCCTTCAGCTCCTCTCACTTCTTATATTTAGTGTAGCTGGGGTTGAGTCGCTATGTGGGGCAGCCCACAAGAAGGTCCCTCCTATGTGTTCCTCTTCTCTCAGTTCCTTCTGCCCTGACTCACCCAGGCATCTTACATGGCTATTCCAAGTTGGCTGGGGTCTGGAGAACAAGAACTAGATGTGTTCCGGGTAGCACTAGGACTGTCTCTGGAAGGCTCCAGTAGAGGTAGAAGCCAAAGCTGGGGCTCTAAGGATATTTCCTGGGTTTGCATCTGAGCCCCCCCCCCTTTACTAATGGTATGACCTTGGGTAAGAACTTAATTTCTTAGTGCTTCAATTTCATATATAACATGGGATAACAGTAGTCCCTACCTAATGTTTTTATGAGAATTCAATACGTTACTACATACAAAGCACTGAGAACAGTACTGGAAATATTCATAAATTTCTCTCAGTGACAGGGATTTGACAACAGAAGACTGAGCTTTCAGCTCACAGACAAAGGAACAGGGATTTTTCCTAGAGATGACAGAAAAGGGAAGCATACAGTCCAGGGGGTGGGGATGGGGGTAGGGGCTCAGCAGGGAGCTCTGCTAAGGAGTTGATCCAAAGAGCTACTGCCACCAACCTGTGGTGGAACGGAATTACAGTGGGTGGCCCCAAACCTGGGCAGCCACCTGGAATTCTCAGGCCAACAGGCTGGGGAAGAAGAACTTTCCAAAGGCTATCAGTAAGGAATTCTCCTTGTACTTCCTGGAGCTCCTGGGGATTTTGAAACTAAAGAGACCTTTATCTGGAAAAGCTGCTTGAATGCTAATTTCCCCTTTAGAGCCAATTTGGCAAACCTGGAGTGCTAAAGGAATTAAGGTGGTTAAATGGAAATAAGTGGAGTTGGTGGAGATGAAATGAGGTGTAAATGAGTGAAAGTATCTGTGGATTGCCGCCATTGGAGATCTCCCTATATTTAATCAACCTCTTCCTCATCTGCCCCAGGAATGATCTCCCAGAGAGCAATGTTGGCTCCTGGGAGGGCCCCTATCAGGGGAGGCAGGACCACACTCTCATGAAGTGCTATGCTGTTGGCTTGTGGTTGCAGGCTGGGGGACGGGTAGGGAGGAATCCCTTTTGGGTCTCCAGTGAGCGCCCATCTTACCATGAAGCCCTGAGGATGGTTACCTGGAAGAAATTGGAGTTCACATTCAAGTCTTCATATTCTAGACATTATGGAACAAATTGTCCTTGGATTTGGACTTCGAGTGTGAATCTCTCTTAGTCATGTTCCTTTAGGCAAATTATTCAGCTTTTCTCACACTCAATTTCTCAGCTATTAACTGGAGATAACAGTTTACCATAGGGAGATATATAAAGGGCCATGTACAGTGTATGGCATTTAGTAATATTTAATGAAAATCAGTTCTCTTTAAAAAATTGTGATTTGCTCAACATGTATAGCAAGTATAATTCTGGGTGGAATTACAGGGCAATGGAATAGGGATGGGCTCTGTTGAATACAAACTTAGAAATAGTTTCAGCGTGTGACCTTGGACAAGTTATTTATCCTCTGTTATCTACTACCATGGTTCCCCAAAAATAAGACCTAGCCAGACATCAGCTCTAATGCATCTTTTGAAGCAAAACTTAATACAAGACCTGGTAATATAATATAATATAACATAATATAATATAATTAATATAATATAATAAATATAGTATAATATAATATAATATATATAAAAGACCGGGTCTTATGTTAATTTTTGCTCCAAAATACACATTAGAGCTGTGTGGGGACAGAGTCCCAGAGAGCAGTTTCCAGGCTCTCAGCCTCACGTGGAAAGGTGCTGGCTCGGTTATTAGGTAGCAACCAGCTGTGGCTGGGTGGCCATCAGCTGTTACTGGTTAGCCATTAGCCACTGATATAACTGCCATGGCTACGCTAGTTGGTTGGTTGGTTGGCAGAGAAGCAGACAGCAGATTGAGGCTAGCAAGTGGGGTTAGCAAGCGCAGATGGTGGATTGCAGATCGTGTGGATCCTACTTCCTGTGTCTCGCCCGGCTGCCAGCGAGACTGGGGAGCAGGAAGACCCCTTTTTGGGGTACTGGTGGATGTTTGCTTTTGTGTCTCAACCAGCCGCCATTGAGAACATAGTGGTAGGACTCCCCTATCTATGGCTTTGTTGTTGTTCCTTTCTGGCCTCACCATATCTTGTGTTTCTGTGTGGAGAACAGGAGCTGAGCCCTTCATGACAAGCTGATTGTCTGGCGAGGTCTTATTTTGGGGGAAACACGGTATAAAACAGGGTTAGTAATACTCACCCTGTATGATTGTTGAGGTTTATGTGCAATAATGTAATCAAAATGGCCAGCACGGTACCTGATGATTAGTAAGAGGTCAATAATAGTTATTATGAGTAAATACTTCTATCATAAATTTTACTATAGTTTTCTATTGTTGCCATAACAAGTTACCACAAACTTAATATCTTAAACAAGTCAAATTTATCATTTTACAGTCTGTAAGTCAGAAGTTCAACATGGATCTTGCTGGGTTAAAACTAAGATGTGCTGGGCAGGGCTGTGAATCTTTCTGGAGATTCTAGGGGAGAATCCGTTTCCTGCTCATTTAGGCAGAATTAAATTTCTTGCAGTTATAAAATCAAGGTTCCTATTTTATTACTAGCTGTCAGCCGAGGCCTTTCCTAGCACCAAGAGTCTGCCACATCCTTTTGTGCGTGGCCCTCTTCCTTTATCCTTTTTAAAATTTCTTCTTAATTTTCATTTACAGTTGATATTCACTATTAATTTATGTTAGTTTCAGGTGTACAGCAAAGTGGTTAGACATTTATATATTTTATGAAGTGATCCCCCCAATTATTCTGGCATCTACCTGCCTCTATACATAGTTATTACACTATTATTGACTAGATTCCCTAGGCTGTATTTTAAATCTCCATGAATATTTTGTAAATTCAAAATATTTTGAATATTTTGTACTTCTTAATCCCTTTACCTTTTGCACCCAGTCCACTAACCCCGCTCCCGTCTTCTAATCATCAGTTTGTTTTCTGTATCTATGAGTCTGTTTATGTTTTGTTTTTTCATTTATTTTGTTCTTAAGATTCCACATATAAGTGAGATGAAATGACATTTGTCTTTCTCTGTCTGACTTATTTCACTTAGCATAATACCTTCTAGGTCAATCAATGTTGTCACAAATGGTTATATTTTATTTTTCATGACTAACTAATATTCCACTGTATGTACCATATCTTCTTTATCCAGTTATCTATTGAGGAGCACTTGGTTTGCTTCCATATCTTGTCTATTGTGAATAGTACTGCAATGAACATAGGGGTAAATATATTTTTTTGAATTAGTGTTTGGATTTCTTTGGATAAATGCCCAGAAGTAGAATTTCTGGGTCATAAAGTAGTTCTATTTTTAATTTTTTGAGGAAACTCCGAATCATTTTCCATAGTGGTTACACCACTATTCCACCAATTTCCAATCCCACCAACATTGTGTGAAGGTTCCCTTTTCTCCACATCGTTGTCAGCACTTGTTTATTGATTTATTGATGTGAGGTGATATCTCATTGTTGTTTTAATTTGCATTTCCCTGATGATTAGTGATGTTGAGCATGTTTACATGTGTCTCTTGGTCATCTGTATGTCCTCTTTGGAGAAATGTCTATTCAGGTCCTTCGCCCATTTTTTAATTGGATTGTTTGTGGTTTTGGTGTTGTTAGTTGTATGAATTCTTTATAAATTTTGGATATTAATCTTTTATTGATATATCGTTGACAAATATCTTCTCCCATTCAGTAGGATGTCTTTTTGTTTTATTGATGGTTTCCTTTGATATCCAAAAACTTTTTAGTTTCATGTCCCATTTGTTTCTTTTCTGTTTGTTTCCCTTGCTGAGGAGATAGATTAGAAAAAATATTACTAAGGGTATGTCAGAGAGTTTATTGCCTGTGTTTTCTTCTAGCAGTTTTATGGTTTCAGGTGTTGCATTTAAGTCTTTGATTCATTCAGAGTTTATTCCTCTATATGGAGTAAGAAGGGGGTCCAATTTCATTTTTTTGCACATATCTGTCCAGTTTTCCCAGCACCACTTATTGAATAGACTGTCTTTACCTCATTCTATATTTTGTCATAGATTAATCCTTTGTCATAGATTAAATAACCATATAGATGTGGGGTTATTTCTGGGTTTCTATTCTGTTCCATTGATTATGTGTCTGTTTTTATGCCACTACCATGATGTTTTGATTACTATGGCCTTGTAGTAGAGTTTGATATCAGATAGCATGATACATCCAACTTTGTTTTTATTTCTTAAGATTGCTATGGCTATTCATGATCTTTCATTGTTCCATATAAATATTATGGTTATTTGTTCTATTCTGTGAAAAATGCCATTGGTATTTTCATAGGGATTGCAATGAATCTATAGATTGCTTTAGATAGCATATTAATTCTTCCTGTCCATGAACACAGTATATCCTTCCATTTATCTGTATCTTCTTCAATTTCTTTCTTCAGTGTCTTACAGTTTTCTAAGTACAGGATTTTTATTTCCTTGGTTAAATTTGTTCCCAGGTAACACACAATGGGATTTATAGATGATGTAATACAGAATTGTACACCTGAAATCTATGTAATTTCACTAACAATTGTCACCCCAATAAATTAAAAAAAGAAAAAAAAAGAAAAAAGAAAGAAACTTAATTCTAGGGCGGCCAGTTGGCTCAGTTGGTTAGAGCGCAGTGCCGATAAAACCAACGTCGCCAGTTCAGTGCCAGTGAACTGCGCCCTCCACAAGTAGAGTGCAAACAACGGCTTGACTTGGAACTGAGCTGCTGGTGGGAGGTCAGTTGGCTCAGTTGGTTGGAGCGCAGTGCTCATAACACCCAGGTCGCTGGTTCGATTCCCATATGGGCCAGTGAGCTGCGCCCTCCACAACTAGATTGAAGACAACAACTTGACTTGGAGCTGATGGGTCCTGGAAAAACACACTGTTCTTTAATATTTCCCAATTGAAAAAGAAGAAGAAGAAGAAAGAAAGAAACTTAATTCCAGAGAATTTAACCTGGTTTTATTAGAGAGTACCAACCAATAAGGAACCTGGTAGCTGGTTTCTTTTCAGTTTCAGTGAACGTTTGAGAACAATAGTTACTTTGCGGTCAACTTCCAAACAGCATCAACAAGATGCAAGTCATTTCTAGTTTAGGTTCAAGGATCTTATTAAATAAAGTGTTTTAAGTTGTGAAGTACATCTTATGACACACTAACATCTGAAATTGCACCATTTATGAATAATTACTTATTAACTCATGTAACCGGAGAAGGTATAGATTTGAGAATAAAAATCAAAGGAACCATAGGGTTGGAGAGGGTGTGGTAGGGTAGGAATACAGACCTACATCTAGAGTGAAGTTCCACGAGGTCCTTTCCTAGCAAAATCCAAGTTGGGATTTGACTCTGGATGATTTCCGTGGTATAAATTACTCTAGGTTTCTAAACTATATTTGAGAATAAACATGAAGTGAACCTCACCACTTTATTCTATGGCAATAAATTCAGTTCAGTATACCACAATGATCTGAACTGTTCAAGGGAGAACAAACTTGAAACAGTCCAATCTCATAACCAAACAGAGCTGAAGTTGAATAACAGGAGTCTTCATACTCTTTGATCCAAAAGTGTGGGTTTTTTTTTTTTTGGGGGGGGGGGAGTGGAACTCTAGAATCTTAATAACTGCAACTTCTCATTTTCAAACAACTCCTACACAAGCAAAATACCTATAAAGAAGAGGAATGCTTAAACATCAAGAGGTTATTTAAAGTTTACCCAAACTTTTAGAAAAAGCCAAATTGGACTATAAATCCCTGGAGACATGGTTTGCCTCTATCCTTTTTGGTTTTGTCTATTTGGAAAAGAATAATAATTAGAGAAAGTATCATGCATTTTTAACACTTCTCCCAGATCCTTTCTTACTTCCAAAGATTATCCAGCTTCACTCTTATGTTTAAGTGAAAATTCCAGGAATTTTGACTGTCTGGCACGGCATATCCAAACTTCACAATTTCCAGGTACCTTATGTAATGTAACTAGGACTAGCAGAAGAGAAACAAAACAACTATACAGAAAGCCTTAAGGGATTTTTCTACTTGGCTGGTTAAAAGGTTCAGAATTATTTAAGAGTTGGAAAAGGAACAATAAGCCACACCCTCAAAGAGCTCCAGTCTGAATTCCACCATTAGTTTATACCATGTTTTCCAATCCAAAATTTCAGTGTATTAATGAGACTAAAAGGATAGAGCACCCAAAAAATGTGCTGATGTAATCTGAGCTTGCCTGAAATAAAACTTCTAAAACATAAAAAAAAAAAAAAAGTTTGTTCCCAGGTATTTATTTTTTTTAATGCAATCATAAATGCAGTTGTTTTCTTAATTTCTCTTTCTGTTACTTCATTATTGGTGTATAAAAATGCTAACTGTTTCTGAATATTTTGTATCCTACTACGTTACTGAATCATTTATCAGTTCTAATAGTTTTTTTTGCTGGAATCTTTGGGGTTCTCTATGTATAGTATCATATCATTTGCAGATAATGACAGTTTTGTTTTTTCCTTTCCATTTCTGATGCCTTTTATTTCTTTTACTTGTATGATTGCTGTGGCTAGGACTACCAGTAGTATGTTGAGTAAAAGTGGTGAAAGTGAGCATCCTTGTCTTGTTCCCAATCTTAAAGAGAACGCTTCAGCTTTTTTCCACTGAGTATGGTATTAGCTGTGTGTTTGTCGTATATGGCCTTTATTATGTTGCGATATGGTCCCTTTATTCCCAGTTTGCTGAGAGCTTTTATCATAAATGCATGCTGGATTTTGTCAAATGCTTTTTTCTGCATCTATTTGTATGATCATATGATTTTTATCTTTCCATTTGTTTATGTGGTACATCACATTAATTGATTTGTGGAGGTTGAACCAATCTTGCATCCCAGGAATAAATCCCACTTGATCATGATGTATAATCTTTTTAATGTACTAGTGAACTTGTTTTGCTAATATTTTGTTCACGAGTTTTGCACATATGGTCAGCAGGGATATCAGCCTGTAGTTTTCTTTTTTGGTAATGTCTTTGTCTGGTTTTGGAATCAGTGTAATGGTGGCCTCATAAAATGAGTTTGGGAGCTTTCCCACTCTTGAATTTTTTGGATAGTTTGAGAAGGATAGGTATTAATTCTTCTTTGAATTTTTGGTAGAATTCACACATGAAGCCATCCAGTCCAGGGCTTTTGTTTGTTCAGAGTTTTTTTGATTACTGATTTTTCCATTATTTGTAATTGGTCAGTTCAGATTTGGTGTTTTTTCTTGTTTCAGTCTTGAAAGATGATGTTTCTAAGAATTTATCCATATCTTCCAGATTGTCCAATTCATTGGCATACGATTGCTCATAATATTTTCTCAGAATTTTTTTTTTTATTTGTATGGTATCAGTTGTGTCTTCTCCTCTTTCATTTCTAATTTTATTTATTTGGGTCCTCTGTCTTTTTTTGTTTATCTTTTATTTGGAAATCAATTTTGTTTATCTTTTCAAAGAACCAGCCCTTGGTTTTATTGATTTTTTTTGGTCTATTTCATTTATTTTTGCTCTGATCTTTATTATTTTTTTCCTTCTGGTCACTTTGGGATTTGTTTGCTGTTCTTTTTCTAGTTCTTTTAAGTGTAAGGTTAGATTTTTATTTGAGATTTTTCTAGTTTCTTGAGGTAGAAATAAGCATTTTTCTCTTATTTTTCTGTGTTCCCTAGATTTTGGGTCACTGTATTTTCATTTTCATTTGTCTAAAGGTGTATTTTGATTTATTCTTTTTCTCATTGTTGACCTATTCATTATTTAGTAGCATGTTATTTAGTCTCCATGTGTTTGTGTGTTTTTCAGGGTTTTTTTCTTGTAATTGATTTCTAGTTTTATGCCATTGTCGTCAGAGAAGATGCTTGATATGATTTCAACCTTTTTTGAATTTATTGACTCTTGTGTTATGACCTAACGTGATCTATGCTGGAAAATGTTCCATGTGCACTTGAAAACAATGTATATTCTCCTATTTTGGGGTGAAATACTCTACAATTATCAGTTAAATCTATCTGTTATAGTGTGTCATTTAAAGCCACTGTTTCCTTGTTGATTTTCTGCCTGGAAGATTTGTCCCTTGGTGTCACTGCAGTGTTAAAGTCCCCTACTATGTCTGTGTTACTGTTGATCTCTTCGTTTATGTTAGTCAATATTTGCTTTATATCTTTAGGTGCTCTTACGTTGGAATCATAGATGTTTACTAGGATGATGTTTTCTTGTTGGATTGATCCATTTATCATTATGTAATGTCCTTCTTTGTCTCTTGTTATAGTTTTTGTTTTAAAGTCCATTTTGTCTGATACAAATATTGCTACGCCAGCTTTTGTTGTTGTTGTTCTAAATGTGAAAAAGGAAGACTCTCAGACTTGATGGAACTATAGACCAGTATAAAACAGGAAAGCATTAAGTGCTAAAGTGAAAGCTCCAGAGTTTAGCAATAGTAAATGTTGTGGTCCAGGAACCACGGGTACCATCACGTTTTGGGCTTCTTTTTTCATTCTTGATGTATCTCTTGTTTCCATCTATAGTGGGGCTAATGAAAGGGCAGTGGACCATCACTTTAAAGGGCTGTATTATGAGAGATGAAATGACATTCAGTGATATTCAAGGTGGCTTTGCAGGTGTCCTAAAGACCAGGTAAGGGAATCCACCTGGAAGGTTTTTGGGTTTGTTTGTTTGTTTGTTTGTTTGTTTAAAGAAGGGACGATCCTTTTACGTGGAGGGTGATGAGAGTGGGAAAAAATACCCTAAAAGGAAAAGATAAGTTTGAGGTAAGAAAGTAAGAGTTGGGGCAGCCAGTTAGCTTAGTTGGTTAGAGTTTGATACTTGTAACACCAGGATTGCCGGTTTGATCCTTGCATGGGCCAGTGTGAGCTGTACCCGCCGCAACTAGATTGAAACAAGTACTTGACTTGGAGCTGATGGGTCCTGTAAAAACACGCTTTATATATATATATATATATATATATATATATATACACACACACACACACACACACACACACACATATATTTGTATATATATGTATATATGTATATAAAGCAATTTAGAAAGTGTTTATCGAACACCTAATATGTGCCCATGACATTCTATAGATTATAACATTTAATTTTTACAACAATCTCCAGAGGTGGGCTTAATAATGTCTGATATTTAGGTATGGAAAGCGAAGCTTGGAGAAACTTAAGATCACTCGTGTGGAACATAGAGCTCTGACTCTGTGCTCTGCCCCCCACACTAGGCACCTCCCTTTTGCTCCCCTCTGGGAGCCTCTGGGAGGAGTAGGGGGAAGGTGGGTATGAATGAGGCCTGCCCCAGATCCCCAGGACACCTCAGCTTTTATAGAGAAGCAGAAGGCAGACATAGCACCTGAGCCCTCCTCATTGAGCCTGCCCTTGAATGTTTCCTTTTCAGACATCTGAGAGAGGGAAATTAACTTAAAATTGAACAGGAGTCAGGCTGAAGGCAACTTGATGCTAAAAATAAAAGTGGAGGCTGTGCCTGTTCAAAGGAAATGATTCTACACACTGCCTTTATTTATAACTACTTATATATTAGATTCCCAAATGATGTTTAACCAGGAATCATATGGCAGTCATCTTTGATTACTTATGCGGCTAATGGCTAAACATATATTATTATTGCTTTTTATTCAGCCTTGTTAAATGTCCTGAGTGCTTCCCTTCTAGGAAGTTACCAAGGAAAGGGGTCCTGAGAGTTCCTGCTTTCTAAGATCAGCACAAGGCCCCAGCGGAAGGAGAATAGAGAAGGTGCCTTGGTAGGTGTCCTAAAGACCAGGTGAGGGAATCCACCAAAAGGCTTTGTTTTCGTTTTTGGTTTTTGGTTTTTTTTGTTTTGTTTTTAAAGAAAGGACGATTCTTTTATATGGTGTAGTGGTGGGAGTGAGAGAGAACACCCAAAAAGGGAGAGAAGAATTTGAAGTAAGAATTGAACTTGTGGAGCCTGAAATATCTAGCATTCTAATAATAGCAGCATTTATTAAATATTTATTATGTGCCAGAGACTGTACTATTCAAAATTATTTGATACTAAAATCATGTCCATTTTATAGATGAGAAAGCTGAGGCTCAGAGAAGTTAAATAACACATCCACGGTCACAAAGTTGGTGTGAGTCTAGAGCTGGCATTAGGATCCAAGCCCTGTTTGTCTCTGGAGACCTTATGCCCGTTGTACTTCCCTGCCCTACTTCAGAACCTGCACCCTCTCCTCTTGCGTAAGCTTAACTTTTTGAGTAAACAGCTCTAGGAAAAGTACGGAAAACTTGTCCTTGGAGCCTGGAAAGGAGTGTAAAGACTAAAATTCTTGGCTTCCCCTGTGCTTTCCTGAGGTACTTTACAACCTGCTCAGGAAGAGCTGTTAGCTGTCTTGAGGGCACAGTCCACCCAGGACCACCTAATATAAACCTGGAGTGGGCCACTTTCGGTAGGACAGGGAATGTGAGATTCAGGATGTTGAGTAAAGTTTTCTTAGACAATACCTCCTGGTCTAAGCCCCAGAGCGTGACATCCAGGGCATCTGAATGTGGAAGGTGGTGGTAATGGCCTGGGCACCTTCAGGCCTTGGCGCACGAGGATCGGAAGCGATAGAGACTCTACCCGTGGACACCTGAGGAGAGCAGGACCTTCTTCATGAGGAGAACTTGTCTCAGAGAACTTCCCCATGCCAACTGCAGCCACTCTGAGCCCATAGGCACTCTCTCTTTTACCTCTCACTTCCTCACTCTTTCCCAGTTTTATCCTTTCAGAAGAAAGCTCAAACTCCTTTCCAGGGCATCTGAAGCCTTCATAGGGAGGCTGCAGATATCTAGGTAGTGTCATCCTTCATCCTCACTCCCCCACTCCTGTCCTACCCCATAAACACTTGCTAGCATGCATCCTGCCTTCTGACATGCTGGAGTCCCCAGAACGTCCTTGCCCCGCAGGTTTCCGGGCCTTTGTTCCCATTGCCTGGAATACTCATCTCCTCACCTTGCCTGCCTGGCAGAATTTTATTAATCATTCAAGGCCTTTCTGATACGTGATTTCCTCCTCAAAGGAAACTTTCCTGACCATCCTTTCAATGCCCACATATGAGGACTCTGTCCCTCGTCAGTGCTCCCATGCCATGGTGTGGGCAACCGACTCTACCTTAGCCCACACCTCACAGGATATAGTGATGTGAGTTGTTTAAGCATTAGTTTCTCTGAGGGCAAAGACCATATTAATTGCTTGTCACTGCCCCTGGCTGTGTTCATAGTAGGTGCTCAGTGAACATTAATTGAATGAATTAATGAGTGACTCATTCTTATTTGGGGCTGCCATAGAGAAGGTGTTCATTCCACTTGGGACCATACACCCACTGGCTTTGAAAATGGGGATGCAGGGGCAGGAAACAAGGGACTAAATGAGCTAAGTGATACAACCTGAACTAGAATAGCAAAGAGCCTGGAACATTCCGGTTGGGGGTAGGAGGGAAACTTAACTGGCTCTTTATCTCAGAGTTTGGAAGGGAGGAGAAAGAGACCTAGGCTGAGTACAAAAGGAGGATTTCAGCAGTGTCTTCTTAGTGCCCTCTCCTTCCTAGAACACCAACATGTAGTCTCTGGCTTTTTCAGTTGAACATTTGACCTTCAGAAGGAGGATTGTATGTGCTTGGCCCAGCATCACAGGGACCCCCTGCCCTGCTTGGCTCGGACGCCCAACTCCTCCCCAAGGAGATGTCTCCCCACAGAGGGGTGGGTCAGCCTCCAGCCTTCTCCCCTCCCATCCCATCCCTCAGTGCCCCTCCCTTCATCTCTGCGGACACACCAGCTGCTGCCTGGAGTTGGGCCAGATGCCAGGGTCCTTCAAGACGATCCCCAGAGAGTCACAGGAAGGGATCCAGTTGGAGGAAGAATAGAGAAGGATTGTGGGGAAAAGCCAGGTGAGGGCAGGCACGGTGACCTGAGAAGCTCAGGGCTTAGGAGAGAAGCCCAGGATGAGAATGTGTCCCAGGCTGTGTGAACTGTTGAATTTTCAGGGGTCATGTCACCTCTCTGGCCTCTGTTTCTCATGCCATGGTCTCCCATGTCCTGTGCAGCCTGGGATTCTGTGTTTCTTTGCAGTTCCTCTCAAGGCTGCAACAGATATGTTTTTAACCTCCCAATTGTCCTCTTCCTCTGCCGTTTTCTCTTCCCTCCTCTCTTTCCTCTGCCCCTCTAAGTATTTATTGTCCACCTGGGTCTAGATTATCCCTTGATTAAGTGCCTTTTAGCTGTTGGCTGCCTGTTCCCTCAGTTTTATAGACACATTCAGTGAGGCACAGAGGCCAAGGCCTGATTTTAGAGAGGGAGGGTAATGAGAACAGAGAGCAGCAGTGGCCGGCGTAGATTGGATTTTAATAAAGTTTCCAGTTAACCTAAATCATCCTCATCACAGGCGGCCTTGTGACTGCTGAGTATATAGGCCAGCTCAATACTGCCACGCCAGGCTGGGACAGGCAAGAAAGTGCAGAATTAGGGCTGGGAGACATGGAACTGGGGAGCCCTGTTGGAGAGAAAATGCCTGTCTCAACCAGAGGACCCTCCTTGATGCCAAGGGTAGGGCTATTCTGAAGTGCTCCAGGTAAAGGCTCTCTCAGGGGAAGTCCAGTGCCTGCTCTTTCACAGCTGTTAATTAGTTGCTTATGATGAGATAATTCATAAAAATTAGCAGTGATTTCCTTCATTATGTTAATATCACAGGGCAATAAAACTGTTGCTAAGGATGATTTTTCTCTGCATCGGAGAGTAGGATGTCAAGGGGAAAAAATGGGGCGGAGGGGGAAAAAAGGAAAACAGAACTAAGAAGAGAATGACACAGGGAGTGATTTCTATGCTTTGGCTGGAAGCATTGGAAAGAAGTCAAAATGAAATGCAAATCCTGTGTCTGTCTATTTGAGCCAAGGTGACACCAAGAAATGCACTTCTTCCTATGTAGTGCTCTGGATAGGAAGAAATGCGTTTGGTGGTGTCACCTTGGCTCCAATAAACAGGCAGATGGGTGATGGGGAGGGCTTTTCTGGCTGTTCATTGGAAGGAAAGATGGTGACGCCAGGGGAAGTGGCTTCAACTTCAGCCTCGATGAGGGAGTTGGGCTGGGCCCACAGGAAAATTCTCTGGAGAAGGTTCACACTTGCTTATGAGGCCTGTCAAGCCCTGCGTGATCTGGCCTTGACTCCCTCCATCTGCATCTCTTAAAGCTTGCCTCCTCTTTCAGCCAGGTCTGCCCACACTGGCCTCATGTCAGTGTCTTGAATGTGCCTTAAGGCCTTCACACATATGGTTCCCTTTCTCTTGACCATGATTTAACACCCCTCTCTCCTTTTTCTTATTTTTTTTCTCATCTGGCCAGCTCCTGTTTCTCCCTCAGGTAAAATGTTAGTTCTGTAAATGAACCTTCTTTGAATTTACTCCTGGTGTCTGGCACAGTTGCCACATTACATATGGGGAGTGAGGGATGGATGGATAAAGAGTCTTCTTCCTGCTTAAACCCTGCCCCAGTTGCCCATTGCCTCCAGCACAAGGTGCAAACTCAGTCGCATATAGTAGCTATATTAATTTGTTAGTTCTGCCATAACAAAATATGACTGACTTGGTGGCTTAAACCACAGAAATTTATTTTCTCATGGTTCTGGAGGCGGGAAGTCCAAGATCAAGGTGCTGGCAGGTTTGGCTTCTTCTGAGTCCTTTCTCCTTGGTTTGTAGAAGGCTGCCTTCTTGTCATTTCCTCACACGGTGTTTCTTGTCTGTCTTTCTGTGTGTCTAGATGTCCTCTTCTTGTAGGAACGGCCAGGTCCCCATTTGATTAGGACCTGGCCTAATGACCCAATTGTAATTGAATCACCTCTTTAAAGGATCTGTCTCCAAATACAGTAATAATTTGAGGTATAGGTGATTAGGGCTTCAACATCATTCTTAACTGTCATCATTTTTGTTGCCACTCCTGTCTCGTAAGTCTTCAATTAACACTTGATTTAATGGTAGATGTAAAGGGAATATATTTTGACCTCCTGACAAGATGGGTGCAAAAAGAAGGAGTTATTCCATCGAGTACAAGAAAGGAATCATGGAGGACTCCTGGGGCAAGAATCTTACGGCTTTCTGCAAAGAGGAGATGTTGGATCTCCGAATGGTCCAAAAATGGTGAACAGAGTACGATAACCTCAGTCAACAAGTAGACGAGGGAAATGCTAAAAAGTGCAAGTTTGGATCAGGTTGGCAACCATTATTTCCTGAGCTGGAAGACATCATCTGTGAATGGATAGCTGACAGGAGAACAAAGGCTTTTGTTGTGTGCAGGGCTGATATTCAAGCATTTGCCCTTGCAATGGCACCACGGTTAGAAATACCCCAGAAGAATTCAAAGTATCACAACACTGGCTGGATGGCTTCCTTCAGCGATATGAACTATCTCTAGCAAGAAGATTGACAACACTGTTCAAGCTGGAACTGAAGTTATTAAATGTGCACTTGCATTCAAGTCCTTTGTTGATGGCATCGACTTTTCTAAATACCCACTCTCCAACATGATTGCTATGGATGAAACTGCAGTGTTTATGGGCCAAGGATCTCAAACGACAATCAGAAGAGTGCTTCGTCAATTTACATTCCCTCCACTGGTTACGAAAGTGCACATGTTCCCTGTATTTTGGTGATTTGTCTGGGTGGAAAGAAAGCCTCACCTCTAATCATCACTAAGGGCAAGAAAGATAAGGTTGAACGTGATTCAGGCATTTATGTTCTTGAAACCAAAAAAGCCTGGTGCACAAAAGCAGTTATAAGGAAGTAGGTCAATTTAATGCTGCCATTTGTTTTACGAGGTGGCCAAAGAGGTCTGCTAGTCTGTGATTCAGAAAGCACTCACCGTGCTAAAGACATGAAGAACTTCCTTGCAGAGAGAAGAATAGATCAAATAATGATTTCTGCAGAAATGACTGCCTATATCCAGACTCTTGATATTGCAATAAACAAAGCCATTCAAGGACCATTTGCACATGGAAGTCAATGACTACATTAAAAACAGAATGGAGAAAAAAAAAATAGAATGGAGAGAAATCAGCATGGAAACTTGGTGAAGCCTAGCCTGCAACGGGTCGTGACTTGTGTGAAGAATTCGTGGGATAAAATCACTGACAGCTGTGTTGCCAATGCACTACGAGCAGGCTACATGGACAAGAAGTGCTCATTTAAGGAGAGCTCTATTGCTGAACATGAGAGATTGTGGCCAATGGCTCTACAGGAAATGGAGTCACAAGAAATTCAAGCAGGAATTCAGGGTTTGGAGAGTTATGACGATGTTCCAGAAGAAGATGACATGACTGTATTTGAATAAATGTAGATTTTTGTACATGAATAACTGAGTAAATGTAGATTGTTATACATGAAAAAATAAGACATCCCTTGAAAATAAGCCCTAATGTGTCTTTTGGGGCAAAGATTAATATAAGACCTGGTCTTATTTTCAGGGAAATACGGTAACCATGTACGGTGTCATGTGGGTACTAGAATTGTTTGGGTGATAGATGGGAGGGGCTAGGGGCCAGGGTGAAAAATGTGAAGAGATTAAGAAGTACAAATTGGTAGTTGCAAAATGGTTATGGGGATGTAAAGTAAAGCATAGGGAATAACATCGTCAATAATATAGTCAATAATATTGTAACAACTATATAGTGCTAGGTGGGTACTAGACTAGTCAGGGGGATCACTTTGAAATTATATAAATGTCTAAGCACTATGCTGTACACAGAAAATTAATATAAAATAATATTAAATGTCAACTGTAATTTAAAAATTAAAAAGGGGGGAAAGGTGAAGGGGAATAAGAGGTTCAGATTTCCAGATATAAAGCAAATAAGTCATGGGGATGTAATGTACAGCATAGGAAATATAGTCAATAATGTTATTGTGACCACATGGTATGATGTCAGATAGTTGCTGGACTTATCATGCTGATCACTTCTTTAGGTATATAAATGTTGAATAGTTATGGTGCACACCTGAAACTAATATAACATTGTATGTTAGCTATATTTTTAATAAAAATATTTTTAAAAAGAAAAGTGGTCTTGGACAAATGGATAAATAGGGGAGTCATTGACATGTAAGTGGTATCAGAAACATGGGATCAGGCAGTCTCATCGAGAGAAAATGGTGTGGAGGGATGAGGACTGAGGAACCTAATATGCTTACTCAAAAACGAAAGATACCATTTTGTGAAATAGACGTAGTCTAGTGAGTCCACAATAAACTGCAGGACTAAAGTAAAGAGGACTTAACTGGCCAACATATTTTAACTGGCAAGAAATTGTGGAAAGCTGTGACTTTTGGGTCTGGGCGGGCGGGGGTGGGGTGGTGGTTATATTGGCCAATTATGATAGGCTAGCCATAGAAAAGTAGAGAATGATTTTGAGAGACCAGCATGTCTTTTGGTAGACCAACTGACACTGTGTTATGGACTGACACCCTGCCCTAGATAAAGTAAACATTAGCTCTGGAATATCCATTTGTCAGGTCTAGGAAAAGTTTTCCCTAGTGATGTGTTGAAAGATTCTCAGAGGATAAACCATGAACACGGACGTGCAGATGAGTACAGAACTTTTCTAGACCATTAACACTTTTTGATATGCCCTCCTTTTTTTTTTTCCTGGGAAGAAAGCAGAGTGAAACAAATAGAATAAGCATTTGATTTAATTAATGGCTGATTGAGGGAAAGGATCATTCATACTCAATATTATGAGCAAACTACTATAAGTGAAGGTTAAGAAGAAAAATAAGGTTAGTATTTGATCCCTGGCCTCCAAGGGCTTGTGGAGACAATACTAAAACATATGAAAAACTGACAGTGTTAGACAATTTAATAACTATAGTAATAAGGTAAAGCATATTTAAGTGCCCAGTGAAATGGTGCAGACAATACATGGTATAAGAGTCTAGAAGAGGGAGAACTCTCTTTGTATTGAAGTAGTCAAGGAAAGCTTTTCTGTGTTCATCAAATCCAATTATTTGCCTTGGAGAAGTGAATAATGGGTACTTCTTAAGGCATAGGGTAAGTCAGATGGACTGGAATGGAATCTCCAAGCCTGTACTTCGGTGGAAGAGGATGTTTACATCTGCTGCCATGTATTGGTGAGGGTGGAAAGGATCCAGAAACATGGCCCACAGGTGGTATAAAAGAGAGGTGCCAGGAAGAACCAGGTGTTGCCGTCTACCTCTGTGGGACGTTAAAAGTGTGGTCCTCAGACCAGCGGCATTGACATCACCTAGGAATGTGTTCGAAGGCGGAATCTTAAGCTCTACCTCAGACTTACAAAATCAGTATCTACAGTTTAGCCAAATCCCCAAGCATAGCTCATGTTCATTAATGTTTGAGAAACACTGATACAGTACTGGTGATTTAAAATTCTCCTGGGCTGCTTCCCAGACCCTCCTTGTCCATGGAGATTTTGACTCGTGGGACTGAAACGAGATCTGGAAATTTCAAATTTTTAGTAAGGATCCCTAGGTGATGACTTTCCGCCATCAGGACAATTTTGAAAGCTCTTTTTTAGCTGTGGCCCGCCCCTGTCCCTAGTTCAAGCCAGCTTTTTCACCGTGCATATCGGTACTCCTGGCTCTCTTCTCTCCATTGAAACCATTCTTTTCAAGACCACCAACCAAATGGCATTTTCCTGATCTTCATCCTCTCATCCTCTGTTACGTCTCTGCAGCAGTTGCAGTTTTGACTGCCTTTTCCTTTTTGAAGCACTCTTTTCATCCTGGTTTCCATTAGACTAGGGTCTTCTTTCCCAGTTTTTGTCCTCTTAGTGACTTCATCTCCTTTTCAAATTCTTCTTCTTGAGCATTTTACTCTTCCCTCACCCATTCTAGGCTATCTTGTCCACTCTGTAGCTGTAATTACTAGGTCGATGTACACAATTGCCAAGTCTTCTGCAACCTTGCCTCTCCCCAGCTCCAGCTGTGTGGGGGAGGTCTCACACACATACTAGTGTCACTTAGGCTGTGGTTAGTAGTGCTCCCCTCAGAGGCAGCAAGTACATGGGCTTTAGAGCCAAACCCACTTGGATCTGAATCCTGCTCTTCACTTGTCAGTGGAGAGATCTTGGGTAAATTAACTTTTGAGTCTCAGTTTACCTCTAAAGTTAGGTTAATAGTATCTGCTTCAGAGGATTCTTTTTGAGAACAATTGGGATAATGCATATAAACTGCATGCCACACAAGAAGTTATTGATAAATGTTAGTTTCTTTTGAAAAAACATTCTTCTTCATTATACTTTTTATCAAACCGAACTCAATCCCTTGCACTACTCATCCTATATTTTTGTTTAACTGTGCCTTTGCTCATACTTTTTACTCTGCTTGGATTACTTCCTATTTTGCTGTCTTTCAAGGCCAAACTCTGTTGCCACCTTGGCCATGAAGTCTGTGATCAACTCAGTTCCAAATGAGCTTTCACACAAATCCTGTGCTTTTTTAACTGTCACTCTTATGGTACTTACATCACTTTATAGCTTGTATTATAATTATTTAGGCACATGACATCTTCTGTACAAGAATAAAAGCTTCACTCAGGCCAAGCTTATGACGTTATAATAGTTGTATTCCCCAAAAGGGCTAGTACATCTATCCTTTCTATGCCAGGAAAGCTCAAATGTTTTACTGGTAGTGAATGGGCTATATCACCTTTACATGTGAAAGCTAGCACATTACTCTCCATTATGTATGCTAATAGAGGAAAGCCCTGTGTGGGGACAGAGCCCCAGAGGGCAGTTTCCAGGTTCCCAGCCTCACATGGAAAAGTGCTGGTTCGGGTAGTAGATGGCCATCAGCTGTGACTAGTTGGCCATCAACTGTTACCGGTTAGCCATTAGCCACTGATATAACTGCCGTGGCTAAGCTAGCAGGCGGCAGAGTGTGGGTTGCGGATTGCAGAGAAGTGGAGGGCAGGTTGTGGATAGCGTGGCTCCTGCTTCCTGTGTCTCCAACCCAGCCACCAGCGAGAATATAGTGGTATGACTCCCCTATCTATGGCTCCATGGGTGTTCCTTTTTGGCCTCACCATATCCTGCGTTCTTATGTGGGGAGCGGGAGCTGAGACCCCGCATGACACCCTGCATGACACCGTGATATAGGGAATCAAAATAACAGATTGTCCCAACATTATTGCTGTTGGCTGTCGAAGGCATGGGGGTATTTCTGCTTCAGATTTACCTTGCTGATTGTTTTATCAGGCAGACATTAATGAGAGTTTGCATTTCATGAGCATACACCATCTGAAAAACTGAAGGGGCTAATCTGAAAGCATGTTGAGTAGTGACCGAAGCTATTTTAGGATTTTCAGTTGCCCAGGAAAAATCCAAAAATTGAATAGTCAACCTCCACATAACTTATAGTTGGCTGTTTTTTTGTTAGTCCTCTCTTAGCTTTCTCTGGTCAAAGCCATTATAACAATATGGGCATTAGTCAAGGGCATGCTAATCACCTATCATTGACATAAAATACTTCTGGCAATGGAGCAGTAGTACTGTGTTTTGAATTGATGTCAGACTATTATAACAATGATAGCTTACATTTGTATAATGATCTTGCTAATTTATAAAGAGCTTTCACATATGTTATTTAATTCTATCTGCTGAATGCCCTAAGTAGATAAGAGTAGGTCTCATTATCATTATCCTGTTTGACCAGTGTAGAAACCAAGGCTCAGAGAAGTTAAATGACTTTCCCAGGCTCTCTTTACTAAATATAGGTAGATTCGGAGACAACAGCCTTTGTCTTTTTACTCTTGGGTTCCAGCACTTTTCCTACTTTACCGTGCTCCTTTAATGAACTTCCAGTTCTTTAAGATGTTTATTAGTATTCCCTTGTGATTCATTATTATTTCCAGGTGATTCATTATTAGAGTTTATACTTTTCTGGTGAAATTCTTTATTTTCATCTACTTTGTACATTTTCTTTCCATTTTTTTTAACAAATTTATCACATTTAAAGTCCTTTTCTTTTAACGTTGAATCTAGACCACCTATGGGTCTGTTTCTATTGTCTGTTTTTTGTTTGTTTGTTTTTTCCCTCTTGGATTTTGGTCATATGGTTTTATGTGTGGGTGTGCCTAATAATTTTTTTATTAAATGCTAGACATTGTGAAGTCTGTAAATGCTGTGATCTTTAAGAGAGGTTTTACTCTTTGCTAGGCAGAGTGCAACAGATGATCTTAATTCAATTAAAGACTGAACAGAATCCAAGCTGGGTTGTGTTTTGATAAGGTTTAGTCTACCTCGTATTCACCCTTCTCCCAGGGAGTAGCCAGCATCAATTGAGAGCCTGGTGTGTATTATCTCTTCAGAACCTTAAGACTGCACAAAAATTTTGCTTTATAGTGGCTTTCTGCTTAGATTTCTTTGTCCTGCTCCATTCAGCTTCAGGGTTCTATAAATAACCTCAGGGGAAAACTGGCCATGCATTTGAGGCCCCTCAAGTCTCTAATTTTTCTCTTGCTAGAATAAGACTACCAGAAGCTCTCCTGGCTTCTTTTCCCTTCAGCAGCAGACCTATGCTTGTGCAAAGCTTGGAGATCCCCCGTCTCTCAGCTTGTGCCCAGAAATGGCAAATCCCTTCAGGTTAGAAGCAACTACAGAACATCAACTTGCCTATTCTCATTTTCCCCTATCTGTAATTATATCTTCTCTGATCTTTGTTGCTCCAGCAGGTCTATGATGCCTTAAAACAGATGAATATTGTATTTTATCTAGCATTTCTAGTTGTTCTCAGTATAAGTATTGATCTGCTACAAACTATGCCATCTTACCCTGAAGCAGAAATCAGATGTTTATTGTTAACATATAAAAGCCATGTGTATACAAAGGTACTTTTTAGCTGGGTGTCTTGGTAGGTGGCCCAGCCCAGTGGGAGTTAACCCTCCTCAGGGCATTTGCTAGAGTCTCTGGGTTGCCCACCCAGGAAGAAGGCAAGGAAATGGATGGGTTGTAACTAGTGCCTAGAAGGAAGGTGTTCATTAGGCTGAGGAATGAGCATTCGGCAAGCTTAGGACAACTTGATACTCCATGAAGTTTCTAATGATTTTGGCAGAATGTTCATCCCCTGGGTGAGCAGCAGCATGTTGATATCAGCAAATAGATTGTATTTCAGCCCAGATAACCCAAAATGGAGTCTTGCATGAGAGCTGGAAACAATTTATCATATTTTAACGCGGTTGAGACAGGTTGATCAGGGTAATGTACAGTATAAAGAAGCATTGGTCATGGAACTGGCCCACATATGTGCCAAAATGGAGTGTGCTTATATGTGTAGGTATGAAAGAAAGACATGATATGCACGGAGACTGCTTCAGGGACACTCCCTTCCATCACAGAATTCTTTCTGAATAGTCAGTCTAGGCCAGGTTTTGAGAATACCAAGAGAAAGAGGACCAAAATGCTACCGTTATGGACTTCATAGTCTGATCATGGAGGCTGATAAGTAACCAGATGATTAGCAACAGTAGTATTAGGTGCAGGATGCCCCTGCCACGTTGGGAGCACAGAACACTGATAGGGCTTGGGTGGGCAAGGAAATGCTTTCAGACACCATTCCGAAGTAAACCAGTTGGATGGGGTGGAGAATAGTTCAAGCAGAAGGAGCAGGTTGAGGAAGTGTGCTGCTACAATATTATAATAACATGCACATAATTCGTAAACAGGGAGTTTCCGTTACCTCTGTCATTGCCCTGGTCCGGTCTTCATGACCTCTCACCCGGCAAGAGCCCTCTGCCTGCCTCCCATCTCTCAATTCTTGAGTCTATCCTACACTTTGAACTCATGTTTTCTTCATAACATACTGAACTGGTCATTGTTCACAATTCAAGAACTTTTCAGGGTTTCTCTTGTTTATAAAGTAAAGTAAAAAATCCTTGGTGTGCATTAAGCCCTTCCATGTTCTGACTATAAGCTACTCTGCTTTCACCATCTTCATCTACACCATCTCCAACCGTACTTTGGGCCTCTGTTCTCTAGTTTTATTGGATCACTCACTGTTGCTGTGGACTACCACTATTTCCTTACCTCCATGGCCTTGTTCATGCCATTTCTCATATCTGAAATGCCCTTGCCTGCCATCTTTGCCTGATAAAATTCTACTCTTTACTCAAGACCCAGATCACATTTCACATTTTCTCTGAAAATTTCACTGATCCTCCCTGTCAGAACAATTTATTTCTCCTCTGACTTCTAATAGTTACCCCTTCTGTTAAAATAAATCACCTTCTGCCTATCTTACAGCTTTTTCTGTCTCTATCTATTGGTTGCAGCCCCCACCCCTCCCAGGACAAACTCCTTGAAGGCAGAAAGAATACTTTATTCATTTTATAGTCTCTATCACACCTCGTGATGCATTCCTGGTGTTTGATAAATATTTACTGATTGAATGAATAAATGAGAATTGAATGGGCTTTCCATGTGTTTTCCTCTAGTTGTGTCTTATTGTAATTAAAGTGATTTTTTTTAATTTTTTTCTAATTTATTGGGGTGACAATTCTTAGTGAAATTACATGGATTTCAGGTGTACAATTCTGTATTACATCATCTATAAATCCCATTGTGTGTTCACCACCCGGAGTCAGTCCTCCTTCCATCACCATATATTTAATCCCCCTTACCCTCATCGCCCACCCCCCACACCCCTTACCCTCTGCTAACCACTAAACTATTGTCTGTGTCTATGAGTTCTTGTTTCTCATTTGTTTGTCTTGTTCTTTTGTTGTTTTTGGTTTATATACCACATATCAGTGAAATCATATGGTTCTCTGCTTTTTCTGTCTGACTTATTTTGCTTAGCATTATACTCTCAAGATCCATCCATGTTGTCACAAATGTTCCTAAATCATCTTTTCTTACCGCCGAATAATATTCCATTGTGTACATATACCACAACTTCTTTATCCATTCATCTATCGAAGGACATTTTGGTTGTTTCCATGTTTTGGCCACCGTAAACAAAGCTGCAGTGAACATTGACTCACACATGCCTTTATGTGTAGATGTTTTCAGATATTTTAAGTAGATACCCAGGAGAGGGATTGCTGGGTCATATGGTAATTCTATTCGTAATTTTTTGAGGAACCTCCACACTGCCTTCCATAACGGCTGCACCAGTCTGCATTCCCACCAACGGTGTATGAGGGTTCCTTTTTCTCCTCAGCCTCTCCAACACTTGTTACTATTTGTCTTGTTGATGATAGCCATTCTGACTGGGGTGAGGTGATATCTCATTGTGGTTTTTATTTGCATTTCTCTGATGATTAGTGATGTTGAGCATTTTTTCATATGTCTATTTGCCATTTGTATGTCCTCTTTGGAGAAATGTCTCTTCAGGTCCTCTGCCCATTTTTCAATTGGGTTGTTTGTCTTCTTGTTGTTGAGTTTCATGAGTTCCTTGTATATTTTGGATATTAGCCCCTTATTGGAGGCACTGTGTGCAAAAATCTTCTCCCATTCACTTGGTTGCCTCTTTATTTTGTCGATGGTTTCTTTTGCTGTGTAGAAGCTTTTAAGTTTCATATAGTCCCATTCGTTTATTTTAGCTTTTACTTCCATTGCCTTTGGAGTCAAATTTATAAAATGCTCTTTGAACCCAAGGTCCATAAGTTTAGTACCTATGTTTTCTTCTATGCAGTTTATTGTGTCAGGTCTTATGCTTAACTCTTTGATCCATTTTGAATTAATTTTGGTACATGGTGACAGATAGAAGTTCAGTTTCATTCTTTTGCACGTGGCTTTCCAATTCTCCCAGCACCATTTATTGAAGAGGCTGTCTTTCCCCCATTGTATGTCATTATCTGTCCATAGTTATGTGGTTTTATTTCTGGGTTCTCAATTCTATTCCATTGGTCTATATGTCTGTTTTTCTGCCAGTACCATGTTGTTTTGATTATTGTAGCCATGTACTACAAGCTAAAGTCAGGGAGTGTGATACCTACAGCATTGTTTTTTTTTCTTAAAATCGCTTTGGCTGTTCGAGGTCTTTTGTGGTTCCAAACAAATCTGATGATTTTTTGTTCTATTTCTTTAAAAAATGCCATTGGGATTTTGATGGGGATTGCACTAAATCTGTATATTGCTTTGGGTAATATGGCCATTTTAACTATGTTGATTCTTCCAATCCATGATCACGGAATGTCTTTTCATTTCTTTGTGTCTTCTTCAATTTCTTTCAAAAATGTTTTATAGTTTTCAGCATATAGGTCCTTCACATTCTTTGTTAAGTGTATTCCTAGGTATTTTATTCTTTTTGCTGCAATTGCAAAAGGAATTGTTTTTTGTATTTCTTTTTCTGAGATTTCATTGTTAGTATATAGGAATGCAATGGACTTTGTACGTTGATTTTGTAGCCAGCAACTTTACTGTATTCGTTGATTGTTTCTCTTAGCCTTTTGGTGGAGTCTTTCGGGTTTCTATATACTGCATCATGTCATCTGCAAAGAGTGACAATTTACCTTCTTCATTCCCAATTTGGGTGCCTTTTATTTCTTTCTCTTGCCTAATTTCTCTGGCGAGGACTTCCAACACTGTGTTGAAAAGCAGAGGTGATAGGGGACAGCCCTGTCTTGTTCCTGAACATAGAGCAAAGGGCTTCAGTTTTTCACCATTAATTATGAGATTAGCTGAGGGCTTGTCATATATGGCTTTTATTATGTTAAGGTATTTTCCTTCTATACCTATTTTATTAAGTGTTTTAATCATAAATGGATATTGTATCTTGTCAAATGCTTTTTCTGCATCAATTGATATAATCATATGATTTTTGTCCTTCATTTTGTTTATGTGACGTATCACATTGATGGATTTGCGTCTGTTGAACCATCCTTGTGCCCCGGGAATGAACCCCACTGGGTCGTGATGAATGATGTTTTTAATGCATTGTTGTATTCGATTTGCTAGAATTTTGTTTAGGAATTTTGCATCTGTATTCATCAGAGATATTGGTCTGTAGTTTTCCTTTTTTGTGTTGTCCTTACCAGGTTTTGGTATCAGGGTAATGTTGGCCTCATAAAATGAGTTAGGGAGTCCTGTCTTTTCTTCAATTTTTTGGAAGAGTTTTAGCAGGATTGGTATTAGATCCTCTTTGAAGGTTTGGTAGAATTCACTAGTGAAGCCATTTGGTCCCCGACTTTTGCTTTCGGGAAGGTTTTGGATGACTGATTCAATTTCATTACTGGTGATCGGTCTGTTTAGATTTTCCAGTTCTTCGTGGTTCAGTCTTGGAAGGCTCTATGTTTCTAAGAACTTCTCCATTTCTTCTAGGTTATTGAATTTGGTGGCATATATTCCTTCATATTATTCTTGGATGACCCTTTGTATTTCTGTGGTGTCCATGATAACTTCCACTTTTTGATTTCTGATTTTGTTAATTAGTGTCTTCTCTCTTTTAATCTTAGTGAGTCTAGCCAAGGGTTTGTCAATTTTATGAATCTTTTCAAAGAACCAGCTCTTTGTCACATTAATTTTTTCTGTTGTCTTTTTGTTCTCTTTATTTCATTTAGTTCTGCTCTGATTTTTGTTATTTCCTTTCTTCTGCTGACCTTGGCTTTCACTTGTTCTTTATAGTTCTTTAGGGTGTAACATGAGATTCTTTATTTGGGATTTTTCTTGTTTCTTGAGATAGGCCTGTTATGATATAAATTTCCCTCTTAAAACTGCTTTCCCTGCGTCCCCAAAATTTTCGTAGGATGTATTTTTATTGTCATTTGTTTCCATGTATCTTTTGTTCTCTCCTCTAATTTCTTCTTTGAACCGGTCGTTGTTTAAAAGTATGTTGTTTAATCTCCATGTATTTGTGTTTTTTCCTGCTTTCTTTTTGCAGTTGATATCCAATTTCAAAGCCTTGTGATCAGAGAATATGCTTGGTATGATTTCAATCTTCTTAAATTTGCTGACGCTGATTTTATGTCCCAATATATGGTCTATCCTTGAGAATGTTCCATGTACACTAGAAAAGAATGTATAGTCTGATGTTTTAGGATGAAGTGCTCTATATATGTCAATTATGTCTATTTCATCTAATGTGCCATTTAGGGCTGCCATTTCGTTATTTATTTTCTGTTTGGATAATCTATCCATAGCTGTCAGTGATGTATTTAAGTCCCCTAGTATAATTGTGTTTTGGTCAATTTCTCCCTTTAGTTCTGTTAGTAGTTGCTTGGTATATTTCAGTGCTCCCTGATTGGGGGCATAACTATTGATGACTGTTATGTCTTTTTTTTTTTTTTAATTTATTGGGGTGACAATTATTAGTAAAATTACATAGATTTCAGGTGTGCAATTCTGTATCACATCATCCATAAATCACACTCTGTGTTCACCACCCAGAGTCAGCTCCCCTTCCATCACCATACATTTGATCCCCCTCACCCTCATCCCCCACCCCCCAACACCTTTAGCTTATGGTAACCACCAAATTACGTTCCCCAGATTAATTTTCAAACCCGTGGCCATCCTGTGGTCACCGACTGCCCTCCAATCCCCTCACCCTCCCCCCCACCCCCCACCCCTCCCGCCCATCTAGCAACCCTCAGTGTTTTCTCATCGTCTCCAAAACTGTTTTTGATTAGTTCATTCACTTGTTCTTTTCTTTAGACTCCGCATATAGGTGAGATCATATGGTACTTATCTTTCTCTGTCTGACTTATTTCACTTAACATAGTGTTCTCTAGATCCATCCATGTTGTTACAAATAGTAAGATTTCTTTCTTCTTTATGGCTGCATAATACTCCATTGTGTAAATGTACCACAGTTTCTTAATCCAGTCATCTACCGATGGGCATTTTGGTTGTTTCCACGTCTTAGCTATTGTGTATAGTGCTGCAATAAACATAGGAGTGCATAAAGATTTTTGAATTGAAGTTTTGGATTTCTCCGTATAGATACCTAGGAGTGGAATTACTGGATCATAAGGTAGTTCCATTGTCAGATTTTTGAGATACCTCCATACTGTTTTCCATAGTGGCTTCACCAATCTGCAATCCCACCAACAGTGCACAAGCGTTCCCTTTTCTCCACATCCGCGCCAGCACTTATTGTTTGTTAATTTATTGATGATAGCCATTTTGACTGGGGTGAGGTGGTATCTCATTGTGGTTTTTATTTGCATTTCTCTGATGGATAGTGAGGTTGAGCATTTCTTCATATGTCTGTTTGTCATCTGTATGTCCTTTTTAGAAAAATGTTATGTCTTCATGTTTTCTAGTCCCCTTTACCATTATGAAATGTCCATCTTTGTCTCTTGTTATCTTTTTCACCCTGAAGTGTGTTTCATCTGATATCATTATGGCTACACCTGATTTTCTCTGGGAACCATTTGCTTGGAGTGTAATTTCCACCCTTTCACTTTGAGTCTATGCTTGTCCTCATAGCTGAGATGTTTCTCTTGGACACAGCATATGGTTGGGTTTAGTTTTTTGATCCAATCTGCTACTCTGTGCCTGTTTATTGGTGAGTTCAGTCCATTTACATTTAAGGTTATTATTGATATGTGAGGATTTCCTGTCATTCTATCTTTAGTTTTCTGGTAAGGTTGTGTCTCCATTTTTTCTTTGCCTTTTGTTGTTGTTTATTATTTCTGTGTGGTGGTATTCTATGATGTTTCCCTCAGTTTCTTCTTTTATTACAATATATATTTAAGTTCTGGATTTTTTTTTTTGAGTGGTTACCCTGCAGTTTATTTAAAAGAAAATTTGATATTTAGAGTATCTTATTTTCTTCAAAACGCTTACTTTCTCCATTCCCGTATTCCGGTTCAGGCCTTTACTCTCCCCCTTTTTATGTTTTGGTGGCCACAAATTGTCCCTGTTGATGGTGGTCGAATAGCCTCCTTTAGTATTTCTTGTAGTGCAGGTCATGTATTAGAAAATTCCCTCAGCTTCTCTATGTCTGGAAAGCTCTTTATTCCTCCTTCATATCTAAAGGATATCTTTGCTGGATATATTATTCTCGGTTCATAATTTCTCTATTTCAATAGTTTGAATATTTGGTTCCACTCGCTCATGGCTTGTAGAGTTTCTGCTGAAAAATCTGATGATAATCTAAATGGCTTTCCATTGTAGGTTACCGTCTTCTTTTCCCTGGCTTCCTGGAGGATTCTTTCTTTGTCGTTGATTTTAGACAGCTTCAATACAATGTGCCTTGGAGAAGGCCTGTTAGGATTGAGGTAATTAAGTGTTCTACTTGCTTCTTGGTTTCAAGGATCCAGTTCTGTCCACAAGTTTGGGAAGTTCTCATCCACAATTTGTTTGAAAATATTCTCTGTTCCCTTCTCTCTTTCTTCTCCTTCTGGTATGCCCATTATTCTTATATTGCTCTTTCTGATGGAGTCCAAAAGTTCTTGTAGAGTTCTTTCATTTCTTTTAAGTCTCAAGTCTCTTTCTTCTTCCATCTGTGTGATTTTCAGGTTTCTATTTTTGATGTCACTGATTCTTTCCTCTATCTGGTCAACTCTACTACCTAAGCTGATTATTTCATTCTTTATTTCTTCTATTGAGTTCTTAATCTCCAGAAATTCTATTTGGTTCTTTTTTAAAATTTCAATCTCTTTTGTAAAATGCTCATGTTATTTTTTTATTGTGTTTCTGAGTTCATTAAACTGCCTTTCTGTGTTTTCTTGCATCTCATTGAGTTTTTTCAGAACTGCAATCTTGAATTCTCTGTCGTTTGAGTCACGTAATTCCATATCTTTAAGTTCCTTTTCTGGAGACTTTTCACTTTCTTTCTGAGCTGTCTTGTTGCCTTGATTATTCATGGCAATTAATAATGTATTATTTCTCTTCCTAGACATCTACAGGAGTGGCTTCTGTAACAGGTTGATAGGAAGAGTTCTTTGTTTTGTCTTCCAGTACTTGTTGATAGAATGTTTTATTTTCTGTCCGACTGCAGCCTTTTTTTTCTCTCTCACACGGTAGTGCTATGTTTTCTCTGCACTATTCCAGCTTCTCACACAAAGGGGCGATTCCCTGAGAGACGTTTTTCTCCTCTGTTAATAGTTCCCCTGGGTCACAGGGCGCATTGTTTGTGTGGGTATGCGGAGAGCTTTTGAAATTCCAAAGCTCTTCCTGCACCAGATTCAGAGCCCGTGTGTTTCAGCAGTTCTGTTTACTCCTGCAGGGATCCGCCCAGATAGGTGGGGCCAGGGGCGGGGTGAGTTGTGAGAGGTGGCCCAGAACAATGGTGGCGACCACCACCACAGCGAGTCCTGCTTGCACTGCTCCCTCCCCTTTGCCGGAACTAGTTGGGCTGCCAATCTGTGTCTGTGGTCCACAGTTCTAAGAACAGCAAATATTCTGTTCTTTTGATCTGACAGTGCTACTGTTTCGCTTCTACCCCTGGGTAGGTGGGGGCAGGGTGAACTCTGGGAGCGTTGGGAGGGGATGGCTAGTCTCAGTGCCTAAGGCTTCCATTCTCTGCTCAGCAGTGAGGGCTTAAACCACCGTTTTCAGCCTTCTTCCCTCAGTCTTTTCTCCGAGGTCTCTGCCGTGAGCGTTGGGTTCAGCCCTGTTACATGCTGTCCCCTCAGCCCTGTGGGCCATAAGCAGAGCCCTAGCAGTCTGAGTTCTTCCCTCTCCCGCCGCTGCGGTAGTTCCGGGATGCAGCGAGCTCGGAGCACTGAGCTAGGTCTGCGTCCTGCCCCCACACGGCTCCGTCTCCACACTTCGCCCTTCCCTCCTTCCCTGCTCGCGCGATTTGCCCACCTTTCGGTGAATTCAGTAGTGGCCCTCTTTGTCTTGCCTGTCTGCTGTGCATGGAGTCCTTTGTGGAGTTATTGTTGTTCGATTAGTTGTAAATTCCAGGGGATCTTTACAGAGTCTCACTTCATGCCACCATTTTGATGACGTCTCTAAAGTGATTTTTTTCAGTCAATTTGAGGCAAAATGCAAGATAATTTTATGTGATTGTGAGAAGAACTGTAAAAGTGATTCATGGTTTGTAGGAGATCTGTGCAAATAGGTTGGGGAAATGGTCATAGTCAATTGCTGCCTCCTTCCATCATTCCAGACCCTAAATGCAGAAGCATAGCTGCCTTCGCAGCCATGACCAAGGGCTAGAGGCCTTCAGGGTGAACCCCCCCTCCCCCTTCCTCCTCGGCATGTGAGTGGCTTTAGTATGTTCTGTTGAAGTACTAGATAAAAATGCGCACTGCTCAGAGTGTATTAAGATGTTTAAGGAGTTGTGTTCACCTATGCTCTGCAGTCCCATGTTTGGGAGTGGTCTTTTGTGTGAGGCTCTAAAGCACATTTGTTCTACCAGTGGATATAACTTACTTGTTCAGCCACATTCTCTCACTACAAGTCTTGGGCTCAAACTTGTGACCTTAGCCTCCTGGCCTCATGCTCCAGCTAGCCGAGCCAACAACCACACCAGGAGCTGACTGTACCTGTCTCTTCTTATTGCAAGAGTGAATTTGACTATGGGCAGCTGGTCATCCAGGCAGCCAGAGCCAGCACCCTGCCTGTTATGACTTGGATGCCCCAAAACAGCAGCTCAGCGTGGAGAGTTTGAATACCTCCTGAGCATCCAGGATGGGGCCCAAAGGAGCCATTTCTCCCAAACAGAGACAACAGCCCTGTGACCTGTGGCTTTTGCACCAACAGCCAGGTGCTTTTTCCTCCATACTCTTCACCATGTTCCCAAGGCCCAGATTTAACTTTTATTTTAGTTTCAGGCCATTTCTTCTTTTAATGGTATCCCAAACTGCCTGAAATAATTCTTGCCCTTATTTTATGTGGCTCTGCCTTACATATTTATGGTAAATTAGCATGTTATCATAGGCCCTGGTTCTCTGGGTTCCACATATTATGCTCCTTCAACCTCCTTTTATAGGTCAAAACTTCTAATTCTGTAATCATTTTTATCACTTTTTTTTTTCATTCAGTCTCTCTCCTTCATTTCTTTTAAGAACAAGAAGGCCCAAATTTTAGAACGTGTTCCAAGAATGACCTGAATTAGGGACAGTCAGGGACCTTTTTTGGGGGGACTCTTTGCTCCTTTCCCTGATGAAGCTCTCTTGTGTTATTTGTGTTACCTTTGACTCACTGTTTCCACATCATCTACCCTAATTTTCACCTTCCCACGCAATGGGCTTATTCTCACTATGGCTCACCTCCCAGATTTGGCTTGGAGGGTAGGTGTTTTTGATAGCACAGAAGCTAAGGTTGTGAAGATTTAGGATGGAAGGAGGGGGGAACCAACAGGTACTGAGCACCTGTGATGTTACAGGTATTGTGCAAGACACTCACATACATTACTTCCATAAATTCACACATACAAATGTGAGATATATACTGTTTCCCCCTTTTTGCGATTAAGAAAACTAAGGCTCAAGAGTGGCAACTTTAGAGATGGGGAAAAATGGCAGAATAGGTAAATGCTGTAACTTCCACCTTCCACAACCACATTAAAATTGCAACTAAATTATAAAACGTTCAACCTCGAGAACCATCTGAAGTCTAGCTGAACAGAACCCCTATAACTAAGAATATAAAGAAGATGTTATATCGAGACTGGACAAGGATGCAAAATGGGCTGACCCAACACCCATGGATAGTGGCTGAGCATCGGGAGGTTTACCTCAGCAGTGGAAGTCCTCCCTGAAGAGTGAGGTGTCCCAGCCCCACACTGGGCTCCCCAGACCAGGGGTCAAATGCCAGGAAGAGGAGTCCCCACAACATCTGGCTGAGAAAATCAGTAATGATTCTGCCTGTCCCAGTGAGATAGAAGGCAGCTGGAAACCCAGATGTCCTCCTAAAGGGCCCCCCCCCCCCACAGACTGACTCACTTGCAGGCACTCCCTCTGGGCTGCAGCAGAGGGGCAGTAACTCGAGAGGTGCCAGGGACATACAGGGAAAGAATGATTTCTGTGGTTTCAGGGTGAATGCTAGAGGGACAGCTGACATTATCCCTGTGTGGAGCCCACCTCATTTGCAGCATGCAGGTGGGCACCATCTTTCCTGTGTTGAGCCCTCTTCCACACAGCCAAATCTGAGCCCATATTGGCCTGGTGAACTCCACCTGTCCCACCCTGGTGACTCCCTGGGACCCCACCCAGCTTGCGAGGCATCACCGAGGAGCCATCTCATCAACTGGGCAGACAGCCCCACCTGCACACTGTGGGAGGCTTTTCATGGCAGACAGTTCATGGCAACTGCAGCAGACAGTTCATGGCAGACAGTTCATGGCAACTTGCTTGGCTGCCTGGGACACTTTCAGTGGCTGTCAATCAGCCCCGGCTCGTGCTGCAACCTTTCTTGGACAGCAGTCAGGTATCTGCAGGCCAAGGTGAGTGGCAGCTGGCCTCAGTGTTCTCTGGGAATTTTTCAGAGTGGCTATAGGCTTGGCACTGGCTCAAGAACTGAATCTGCATTAACCTTGTGAATACCACCCACCCCTCCCCAGTGGTTCTCTGGGAACCTACCCCACCCAACTCACACAGCAACACCAGAGGTACTTTCAGCATCGGGTCAACCAGCCCAGCCCTGCACGTCTAAGGAGGCTCTCTTGTGAATGAACCTTATGGGTAACCAGCAGGTAGCCACAGGCCTAGGGGTGCCCTGGCCCTTTTGCTAAGGTGCCCCACGCCTAACACTGATGATTTCTCAGCAAAAACTTTGCAGGCCAGTAGGGAGTGACAAGAAATATTCAAAGTGATGAAAAAGTAAAGACCTACAACCAAGACTTCTCTACCCAGCAAGGCTACCATTTAAAATTGGAGCGATAAAGAGCTTCCTAGACAGGAACAACTGGGTAAACAGCCAAACAACAACAACAACAAAAATATCAAATATATGATAATAAAACAGCAATAACTGTACCTATCAATCATCCCTTTAATTGTAAATGGGTAAAATGCTCCAATCAAAAGACATTGGGTAGCTGAATGGAGAAGAAAACAAGACCCATACATATGCTTTTTACAAGAGACCAACCTCAGGTCGAAAGACATGCACAGACTGAAAGTAAAGGGATGGGAAAAGATATTTTATGCAAATGGAAATGAAAAAAAAAAATCTGGGGTAGTAAAACTCATATCAGACAAAATATACTTTAAAACAAAGGCTATAATAAGAGTCAAAGAGGGACATTACATAATGATAAGGAGATCAGTCCAACAAGATGATACAACCCTAGTAAACATCTATGCATGCAGCATAGAAACACCTAAATATATAAAACAAATATTGAATGACAGAGAGAGATCAACAATAATACAACCCTAGTAGTGGACTTTAACATCCCATTAACACGAATTGACAGGTCTTCCAGAAAGAGAATCAAGGAAACAGTGGCTTTAAATGACACATTAGCGTAGATGGATTTAATTGATATTTTTAGAGCATTTCACCCCAGAGTAGCAGAATATACATTCTTTTGAATCACACGTGGAATTTTTTTCAATAAGACCACTTTAGGCCACAAAACAAATCTCAGTAACTTCAAGAAAATTGAAATTATATCAAGCATCTTCTCTGACCATAATGATATGAAACTACAAATCAATTACAAACAACAACAAAAACAAAACAAAACAAAAATCCCTAAAAAATACACAAACACATGGAAGCTAATGACATGCTACTGAACAATGAATATGTTAACAATACAATCAAGGAAGAAATCAAAAGAAATACCTTGAGACAAATGAAATTGAAAACACAACAACCTAAAATCTATGGGATGCAGCAAAAGCAGTGCTAAGAGGAAAATTCATAGCAATACAGGCTTAACTCCAGGGACAAGAAAAATATTAAATAAACAATCTAACCTTACACTTAGGGTTTCCAAATTCCTGACATTTTAGAACCTTCGTGAATCGAGAATGGGAAATCGTATTTCCTGAGAATTCTCAAGAATTCCCGAAATAATCTTTTTTATTTAATTTTTGTTGATCATCTGTAATAATGGCTGTAACAGTAAATGTTAATAAACGGAAAAGCTGTAAAAAAGGTGGGGCAACCAAGGTTCATGGCCCCTGCACAGTCTTTCAGATGTTTCGAAACACTCCAATATGTAAAAGGTCAACGCAAAACTTGAGTAAATAAAATTTCCTAAATGGAGGTCAACTGGAATTTCATGACTAGTGCATCTCTTGCCCTGAGCGCAAAACAGGTCACTACAGTATCATTTTGGCTAGGTTTCTGTTATATTTCAGGTTTTCTCAAAATATAAACAATGTAATTAATATAAACTTTATTTAACCAAACCTTATAGTATACAGTGAGTTTTTACATATATCACATAATGTATTAACATTCCCAATCTCATTTAAATATTTATTTATTAAATTAAACATTAATAGAAAACAAATGCAAATATTATTCATTTGAAAATTTAAAAAATACTTCAAATAGTTTTTATTTGTCATTTTTAAAATGAAACTTTAAGAAACATAGAGCATTAATTGCCCGATCAGACAAGTATCTTCGCTTTGTAACAAATATACTTGATGTGGAAAAATTTCTTTCATTTTCTGTAGACGTTGGTAGAATTGTTATGAGTGTGTCTAAAAGCATCTTCAAGTTGGGAGTGAGAGAATGCGTTGCTTCACATAAGCTCATTTCCTTCCTTAGAGAAGCAAATATTTTGCATGCAAAGGAGTAGGCTTTGATGTCGAAATTGGTATTGCTTTAGTCAATTCTCATTTCAGATCAGATTCTGATTTAACGTCAGAACTCTCTGTAAGGACATCCTTTATTTCTTCTCTTGGAGATTCTTCTGCTATAAATGTTCCTTTAAAAAGTCTTTCCATTAATGACTTCTCCAATCATGCAATTTTATTCTTATTTGTCAAGGCAAAAAATTCATCCTCTTTCATCTCACATAGACAACTAACATTGCTCAAGTACTTTGTGAGAGACACAAGATCCCTATTTCCGCATTTAACCAATTCAAATTTTATTTCCTTTAAAAGCATTAAGAAAAAAATTAAGAAGACCTATATTGTACAGCGAATATTTATAGCTAAAGTGTCACAAAACATTATGATGTGAGATTGGAAATTATTGTAATATAGGAATAAAATATTAGCAGTGCAAGTTGTTTTTAAATAGACTGACTTACCCACAACAGCTGAGAGAGCCAAGAACAACCACACATCACAATCGTCAGCCGCAGACAAACTGATTGAATGTGGTTGGTAGTATTGGCCATCATTTTGTGGAAACGATGCATCATGGAGAACAGAAAACAGTTTGTATTTACACAGAGAAATATTTATTTTCAAAACCCAGGATTTGACTACAATGTCATATTAAGGTAAACTACCTTAGATTTCCTTATTTAGTTAGTTCACCTGAAGATGATTTTGTAATCAAATCCTGGGTAGTGAAAATAAATATTTCTCTGTGTAAATACAAACTGTGTTTTCTGTTCTCCATGATAAAATGTGCTCAGTTTACTAGAGCTAACATTACCTGGTTATGTGATATCTGATCCTGGTGTTGCACTGCCATGTGGGTGGCGTGTAACCTTGTAACACAATGTAACTTTAGATAGTGATAAATAGGAAAAATGTCTAAGAGATACATTGTGAGTAGTACATTTATTTCCTATTATGGGTATTACTGAGTTCAAGGAGCCAATTTTCCCAATTTCCCGACCAACATTTCTTGGGATTTGGGAACGGGAAAGCAAAAAAAAATTCCCGAGAATGGGAGGGAAGGAACTCCCACCCAAAAACCCTACTTACACTTACAGGAACTAGAAAAAGAGCATCAAATAAAGCCCAAAGCAAGTAGAAAGAAGGAAATAATAAAGAGCAGGATGGAAATTAACAAAATAGAGTCTAAAAATATACAAAAGATCAACGAAACCATGAGCTGGTCCTTTAAAAGATAAACAAAATTGACAAACCTTTAACCAGACTCATGAAGAAAATGAGAGGACCCATAAAATAATATCAGAAATGAAAGAGGAAAAGCAACGATGGACACCACAGAACTACAAAGAAATTATGAGAAAATACTAAGAGCAATTATATGCCAATGAAGTGGACAATCTGGAAGCAATGGATATATTCCTACACTCTTTTAAAGCTGAATTAAGAAGAAACAGAAAATCGGAACTGACCAATTACTAGCAATGAAATCAAATTAGTAATCAAAAACATCCAACAAAGAAAAGTCCTGGACCAGATGGCTTCACAGGTGAATTTTACCAAATATTCAAAGAAGAACTAGCACTGTTTCTTCTCAAGCTATTGCAAAAAATTCAAGAGGTGTGAAGCCTCCTGAGCTCATTCTATGAGGCTACCATTACCCTGATTCCAAAACCAGACAAAGATATTACAAGGAAAGAAGGCTGCAGGCCAATATTCCTGATGACCATAGGTGCAAAAACCCTAAACAAAATATTAGTAAACCGAGTTCAGCAGTACATTAAAAAGACCATACACCATGATCAAGTGGGATTTATTCCTGGGATGCAAGATTGGTTCAATGCCCACAATGTGATCCACCACATAAACAGAATGAAAGAGAAAAATCATACAATCATACCAATAGATGCAGGGAAAGTGTTTGACAAAACCCAGCGTCCATGTATGATAAAAACTCTCAGCAAAGTGGGAATGGAGGAAACCTGTCTGAACATAAGAAAGGCCATATATGACAAACCCACAGCTAACATCATACTCAGTGGGGAAAAGCTAAAAGTGTTTTCCTTAAGATCAGGAATAAGATAAGGATGTCTGTTTTCACCACTTTTATTCAACATAATGTATGAAGTTTTAGCTACAGCAATCAGACAAGAAAAAGAAATAAAAGACGTCTAAATTGAAAAGGAAAAAGTAAAACTGGCATTGTTTTCAGATGGCATGATACTATACATAGAGAACCCCAAAGATTCCACTGAAAATCTAATAGAACTGATAATTCAGTAAAGTAGCAGGATACAAAATATTCAAAAATAGGTTGCATTTGTATACACCAATAACAAACTATCGGAAAGAGAAGTGAAGAACACAATCACATTTACAATTGGATTTAAAAAAAAAAAAAAAGAGTAGATTTAACCAAGGAGATAAAAGACCTGTACTAAGAAAATTATAAGACACTGAAAAAGATACAAATAAATGGAAGGATATACTATGCTCATGGATAAAAAGAATTAACATTATTAAAATGTTCATACTACCCAAAACAACCTATAGATTCAGTGCAATCCCTATCAAAATACTAATGGCATTTTTCCAGAACTAGAACAAATAATCCTCAAATTTATACGGAACCATAAAAGACCCTGAATAGCCACAGCAATCTTGAGGACGAAGAACAAAGTTGGAGGTATCACGCTACCTGATATCAAACTATACTACAAGGCCACAGTAATCAAAACAGCATGGTATTGGCATAAAAACAGACACATAGATCAATGGAACACAATAGAAAGCCCAGAAATAAACCCACAGCTATATGGTCATTTAATTTATGACAAAAGAGGCAAGAATATACAATGGGATAAGGACAGCCTATTCAATAAATGGTGCTGGGAAAACTGGACAGATACATGGAAAAAATGAAACTGGACCCTCATCTTACTCCATATAGAAGTATAAACTCTGAATGGATTAAAGACTTAAAATGTAAAACCTGAAACCATAAAACTCCTAGAAGGAAACATAAGCAGTAAATTCTCCAACATTATGGAAGCCCCTAATCGATCTCTTCAGACAAGGAAAACAAAAGAGAAAAGAAAGAAATAGGACTACATCAAACTAAAAATTTTTTGCACAGCAAAGGAAACTATCAACAAAATGAAAAGACAACTTACAGAATTGGAGAAGATTTCACCCATGAAACATCTGATAAGGGGTTAATATCCAAAATTTGTAAAAAAAAAAAAAAAAATCATACAACTCAACACCAGAAAAACAAACAATCCAATTAAAAAATGGGCAGAGGACCTCAATAGACATTTCTCCAAAGAGGACATATAGAGGGCCAATAGACATATGAAAAGATGCTCAACATCACTAATCATCAGAGAAATGTAAATTAAAACAACAATGAGATATCACTTCACATCTGTCAGAAAGGCTATTATCAGTAAATCAACAAACAACAAGTATTGGTGAGGATGTGGAGAAAAGGGAACCCTCATGCCTGTTGGTGGGATTGCAAATTGCTGCCGCTACTATGAAAAACAATATGGAGGTTCCTCAAAAAATTAAAACCAGAACTATGTTATGACCCCGAAATTCTACTTCAGGGTATTTATCCAAAGAAATCTGAAACACTAATTTGAAAAGATTAGTGTTTGAAAATAGGGGTGCTATTTTCAAACACTAATAGCACCCCTATTTTCACTGTAGCACTGTCTACAATAGACAAGATAGGGAATCAACTGAAATGCCCATTAATAGACGATTGGATAAAGAAATTGTACATATATACAATGGAATATTACTCAGCCATAGAAAATGGAATCTCACCATTTGTGACAACCTGAATGGACCTAGAGGGTATTATGCAAAGTGAAATAAGTCAGACAGAGAGAGTCAAATTCCATATGATCTCACTCATATGTGGAATCTAAAGAACAAAATAAACAGCAACAACAACCTAAAAGAAACTGAAATGGACTCACAGATAAACAGAGAACAAAGTCATGCCTGCCAGATGGGAAGGGGGTGGGGAGATGGGTGACAACGGCGAAGGGATTAGGAAGTACACGTTGGTAGTTAAAAAACAGTCACTGCGATGTAGAGTACAGTACAGGGGATGTAGTCAATAATATGGTAATAACTATGTATAGTGCCAGCTGGAAAAAAGAAGAATACTGAGACTCAAAATTGTGAAATAACATTTCCACAAAAGCATGGCTAATAAATGGCGCATCTGGGATTTGAACAGAGGCTATGACAGGAACCCCCAAAGCCTTTCTTTCCTCTCTATGCAGCCTCCTTTAAAGAAAGTAGGAGAGAGGGTTTTGCAAAGGGAGCAGTATAACTCAGAGCAGCATTAAGGTGAGGAATCTTTCTTTTGTCTTCATTGAACCCATATCGTGGGGACCAGTGGCTTTCTTCTTACGTGACCTGATAAAGAAACAAACAAACAAACAAAAATCACAGAAAACAAAAACAAACAATTCACTTAATTTAACTCAAACTTGTTTCTTTATCCTGAAATTAGGCTATTTCCTGCCTCTTGTACAGTGGGAGCCATTTGCCCCCAGATCTCCTGCTACTGGCCTGAAGGGGCATATTTGGGTTACTGGTATAGTATTCCCACTGCTGGACTGGGTGGGGGACATTCTGTAGCCTAGAGCGTGGGAATTTTCCCCACTGGGAAAAGGGGTCTACCCCTGTGCTGTTCATACCCCTGCCCTAACTATCACAAGAGCAATGATCCCATCAGAAAACAGCAATGGAAAAGCTTGGCTCTCCCATAGTGGAGGGAAACAGTGCCTGTGCTTCCTGGAGGTGGGGAGGTGAGAGGAGCCGGCTCAACCCTTCCCTACGTCAATCTATCCATCAATCTAGTTGTTCTTTCTTCAATAAATATTTACTAAATACCTGATATGTGTCGAGTACTTGGAAAGTACTGGGTATACAGAGGTGGATAAGAAAGACAGAGTCCCTGCCCTCCAAAACTGACATGGGAGAGGTAAGGAGGCTTGAATCTCTCTTGCAGAGCAGATAGAGGCAGGAAGATGGAGTAAAATATAATTTTGGAGGTCAGTTTAGTAGGATTTGGTCATTGATGGGACGGGGCAGGTGGTGAACATGAAAGAGAAAGTAAGGATGTCTCATATTTTCCACTTTGGATGACTGCCATGGCTGAGTCAGGGGAAGGTCTTCTATTAGAACCCTCAACCACCCCCCACCCCCCAGTTAAACATATAACCTAAGGAAAACAGTGTGCTAGCCATGCAGACTCAGCTGTGAGTTCACTAGCACCATTCCCCCTTTTGGCCCGATTTTCATTCTCTCCTGTGAAAATCCTGGAGCTGCCGCTGGGTGACTGAGTGACTGGATGGGCTGCCCACTGAGGAGGACATTCAGCAGGGGCAGATGGTGAGTGTAGATGTGGCAGACTGCAGAGGCCTGCAGACATCCACTGCATAGCTAGATATGCAGGTCTAAAGCATGAGGAAGGGGTCTGAATGGAATTATAGATTTGGCATTGTCAGCAGAGGAAGTGAGGACAGCAGCAAAAATGATTGTCGCATGGAGGGAGTGGTGTAGGGGAAATAACAGTGGACTAAATGTCAAGATACGTTGGCTCAAGTCTTAGATTTGTCATTCATGTGCAGTGTGACAGATAAGCTCTTGCCCATTGGAGAGTCTCGGGGTCCCTCTTGTATACAAGGAGATGATCAGACTAGATCAGTGGTCTCCAAACTTACGTTTAACAGTAAAATATTTTGTTCAAATAAAATCACTCACAGAATCCCAACAGGTAGAAATTGAGCTGCTCTAGTTGAAGCATCAGGGACTTTGCAGTTGGGGTCCCTTCTCCCCTCATACCCAGCCTCGGCCCCTGCGGGTGTTCTGTGGAGCACAGTTTGAGAACCAGAAATTGATGGGGCTTCTGAGGTCCCTCCCTTCCAGCGCTAGCTTCCCAGATCCTGATTCATAGCTAGTGTGGGTGCAAGAGGTAGGCACTGCCTTAGGTGTCCTGGAAGGTTCAGTAGGGCAAGTGGGAGTCTAGGGAGAAAGAGACAACCGGAGCCCATTTCCACCTGCACAAACCCAAGACAATTTTCATCTTTCAGTAGCCTAATTAAATTCAATGCCTTTAGTTTGTTTTCCTTAAAAAGAAAAAAAAAATATGGAGAAAGAAAGAAAAGCAGCACAGGCCGTAAAGCATTGTAGCCTCCTGCAGCTCCAGTTCTTCCTACCTTATCATCCTCAAGCTTGAACACAGTAAGTTTATTACGTCCTTTTCCTCTCCAGAGCATTTAAGAGGGTAAAAAAGAAGTCCTGAGCCTCAGTGGAAGCCAGTTCTGCTTCTTACCCCTTTCAAGGGCCTCTGCTATTTATGTCCCAAGGTCCCAAAGAAGGATACCCAGAGCCCCCTGGCTGAGAGTGCTGTCCACCCAGCTCTCCTCCTCCTCCAGTTTGTAAGCTGGGCTGCCCCTCCAGGCAAAGACGAGTGCTGAGCTGTGTTCCTAGCTGTGAGGTTGCCAGTTGAGTTACACATACAAGCCCAAAGGGGCTGTAAATAGACTAGGGGCCTTCAGCTCCCTCTGGCATTGGGCTTGTGCATGGGGCCATTTTGCCCCCTCCCTTCCAGCCCATCAGGGCTTCAGTCTTCTCTCCCCCCGAGTCCCTGGCCCTCCCTCTGGCAGTGTGGCTGCCATGTCCTGCCATGAACGGCCTTTTGTGGCTTGCCAAGGGATTGTTTCCAAAACACGTATTTCACCCAGATCCCTGTGAGAAAGACTCGTTCTGTTCTAACTGCAAAGCAAGAGAGACGTTTCTTTGGCCATATCAAGACGTCAGCTCTTTGGCACCAAATGCACTTAAGGCCGTGCTTGTCAGAAATTTCATTCATGCAGAAGAGGAAGAGAGGTTAACCTGTGGGGTCTGGCCTGCCCACGGCCTCCCAGGCCTGGAAGGACACCACGGGCAGGAGGTGGAGATGGGCAGAGCTGTCCCTGCCTTGTTAGTGCACAGCTGAGGCCCTGTCTTGAGCTGAAGCAACAGCAGGCTGGGGCCCCTTGTGACCAGGGTGAGGTACAGTGTCATTAGCAGGATGGCCTGGCTGGATATTCAGCTTTACAGAGGCCTGGTCGAGTGGCAGATGGAGCCGCCACACAGAGAACGCACTACGCATGGGCCCAGCTGTGTGCAGCCCCCAGAAGGAGCATTTTGAGGTGACAACACCAGAATGGTGAGGACCTTGCACTATCCACACAGAGCACTGCTCCCTCAACTGGCAGGAGCAGAGCCCAAGGCTTTCACACGCCTCCCCCCAGGGCCCTGCAGGCTGTTTGTCTCTGAGGTGACCTCTCTTGGTGCCTGTGTTCCAACAGCAGGCCTCCAGCTCTCCCTCACCAGCTGAGGGATCTCGGCTGCCTGCTTCTGCAAGATGTGGCAGTGACCCTGCAGGCCCCTCAGCGACTTGTCCTGTCAATGACAAGAGTGCTGAGAAGATGAAGTTGACTGTTCAGGAGAAAGCAGCCCTATTGGTGCTGCAGGCTAACTAACCCTGTGCGTGCACAGTGAGAGGAGGAGTCTCTGCGTGGGCTGCACGCGAGTGTATCTGTGCTCAAGTGTGTTTGCCCCAGTGGCAACTGGGGAGAGATGTGGCCTGCATAGCAGACCTCACACCACCCATGTGGAATCCTGGAGTCCTGCTCAGTGGGCGAGGAGGGTGGGGGCCCACCCCAGCTCAGATCCCAGAGCATTAGATTGGAAAGGAGCCTGAGTCAGATCTTATGCATTCATTTTACAGATGAGGAAACTGAGGCCCAGGGAGGAGGTGGGACTTACCTAAGGTCACAGAGCTGATTGGTGGTGGAGCCAAGATTGAACTTGGAGTTTGGGAAGGCCAGTCTTTCCTGCCTCATGTGTAGTACAGGGTGTAAGGTTCTTCCTCTGTTTTGAGGTATTTAGGGTCGAATGCAAGAGTCAAACTCTGATAATTATAACCCAGTGGGCAGAGGACTAAAATACTAGTCTGAAGTGAGGAGTGACTCGGACTCAGGGAAGGCTTCCCAAAGTAGGTGAAATCTGAGCTAACTTTTGAGCAAGATGGTTCTAGATAGAAATGTCATGGAGGGCATGTGCCGGAGAAACCTGAGAAGCTCAAATGTGGTGAGGCCCAAGGTGAGAGATGTGAGGTTGAAGGGGGTTTGGAGCCCTGTGTCCAGTGTGGAGTCGAGGCATTATCCCAGAAACAGTGGGGCGTCATTGTTCCTGGTGCCTTCCTTGTTATTTCTCCTTTGGAATAGAACTGGAGGCTGCCAGATGGGCATGGGGTGGAGGCAAGGCAGGGGCAGGGAGAACCAGGAGGAAAACAGTGCCAACTGAGGGATTTGACAAGGGTTCCATCAGGGCCACAGCAGCCGAGGTGGGCAGCGGGGAGAGGAAGGAGTTGAGGGTGACTCCCAGACCTTGGCACCTTTACCCATGACAGAGAACCCCCTGGAGGGCCAGGGCTCTGCCCTTTGTACCCTTCTTGCCAACTACTCTCCAGCTCATAGGCTGTCAGAGCCGAGAAGAGGCCTTTAGAGATCTTCTGGTCCAACTCCTTTATTGACAGAAGAGAAAACTAAGACCCAGCCGGGGAGGAGATGTGACTCGAGCTGGAACCCCGGTGTCCAGCCCTCATCCAGTGTCCTCACCACTGCACCTCTCTGGTGCTTGTATGTTTCCGCTTATGAAAGAATCTGCTTCCTCCCCTCCTTAGTCCCCTTCTCTTCCCAAATTTTTTCCTTTGCTTCCCTGACCATATCCCTCCGGTACAATCCCAGGACTGGCCCTGCCTTGTGGTTCAAACTGGACTAAGTAGCCAGTTCTGTTCTTAAAGAAGGGACAGTTGGAGCCCTTGGTTGGTGGTGCTGGTTGAGGGGAACAACAATGGACAGCCCAAAGCATCAGCTAACTCCAAATCATGAATGCCTGATGGCACACTGTATGCAAACTGATTTTGCAGTCTGACCTTTATGAGAGTGTGTTCCTTTGGCACATGCTTGGGTAACCCCAAGCTTCCAAGTGAGCTAAGAAAAAACCACAAAGCACACATGGGTACACTGACTCCATGCAGAATGCCTTTTATGAAGCTGTCAGCTGCATGATCAGTCATGTTGGCAACTGGACACTCCCAGGGTGTAGTGTATGTTGGGGTGGTGTGTGGGGTTGGGGCTGTCAGGTCGGGGCCAGTCCATCTGGGAAGCGAATCAGAGCCCAGAGTGGTCTCGACAGACGGTCTCAGCTCCTTTCCTGCGCTGCCACCTTTCTGCATCAGCCTGTACCCCTCCCCCATGTTCCTCCTGCTCTAGGCCACCCTCTCTGCTTCCAGCATCCCAGGTGTAGAGTTGAGATGCTTTGGCCACACCTTATGGTGTGGTATTTCTCAACTGACTCCAATCCATTTTGTATCCAAAGTATTTTTGAAAAAGCCTGCTTTTCTAACCTAAAATGAAATTCGGAGATACTATAACCTCTCAGCACACATGATTTAAAAAACATATATTATCCTAAATGTAATGTAAAGGATGAGTTAAAATAATATAACATAATAAACTGTATTTCAATACATAAATGCCTAGGCATTACTATTGTAGAGGACAAACATGTCCCCTAAGTTTTCAGTAAGCTTCATAGGGTCCTGTTAAGAATCTCTGGTTTTGGAGTTAGAGAAACATGGATTCATATTCTATCTCTAGCTACTGATAGCTGTGTGACCTTGGCAAGTGAGTTAGCTTCTTGGAGCCCAGGGCTTCTCATCTGTAAATTGCACAGGACTGTGGCTGCCCTCTGGGCAGATTTGAGGCATTTATGAGGTACCCTAGATGAAAGCTGTCTATTCAGGGCTGACGTTTTGCCTCCTGCTGCTTCTGCTCTGGAATATTACCACCTCCTGGTGGTATTCATAACCGCCTTATGCCTCACTTTTGATCTGTGCTTGTCTTTCAAAACAGTTTTGCCTCCATCAGGCATGGTGGCCTGCCGCTCCCCTCTTCCCATGTCTGCAGATCCCTGTGCTGCCAGCTCAGCAGCCCAGTCCCAGATTACTACCTGCCCTCCAACCCCCCGTCCTCTCAGACCTTCTGGAGCCTCTGACAGTCCTCAGGGTTGTTTGGCTTCACCACCCTGGATCAGGGGAATGTGGATCTCAGGAGCCCCACCGTATATTTTTCTATATTGTCAGTGTATCATTTACATGAGTCTTACATTTTTCTATATTGTCAGTGTATTATAGTAATCAGGGGAAGTGAGCTGTTGGCGTTCATCTGCCCCCAGTGAGTCCTAGACCCAGGTAAGAGTCTGTAGTAAATACCCCATTACCTTCCCTACTGTACATAATGGGGAGAAATCCTATTGGCTCTGGAAAGACTCCCCACCTGCATCTGTTTGGCTCATTTGGCAGCCCCGAGCACATACTATATCTTACACATTATATTTCCCATTGCCACTAGATGCTAAAAGAACCAGCTGCTTAGTCCACTCAGTGGCCTGTGACCCTTCGACCACACACAGGTGACGGATACACTGCCTAGCTGCCCCGATCCTCTCTTCGTGCTCCCCAGAAGGTTTGAGCAAGGCAAGGTCATGATCTGACTTAGATTTTAAAGGGATCTTTCTGACTGCTGTATTGAGAATGACTGAAGGGGGCAAGGGAAGAAGCAGGGATACCAGTTTAGGAGGCTCTTTTGGTAACCTAGGCCAGAGAAGATGGGGGCTGCCACCAGGTGTGGCAGCACACGTAGCAAGAAGTGGTGGAGTTCTTCTGGTAGATTCTGAAGGTAAAACCATGAGAAATTCCTGATGATGTAGATGAGATTTGAAAGTCAAATGTGGCTTGGCTCTAGAAGGATGGAGCTGGCATAAACTGGGCTGCTTTTGAGAGTAGGAGCTGTCCAGGTTCAGTCTTGGTATGTTAAGCCTGAGGTGCCTGTTAGAGGACTGTCTGGTGGCAGTTGGAACGTAAGTCTGGAGTTCAAGTGGCTAGACTCTGCTAGAGAGAGATTTGGAAGTCATCAGCACTCGTAGATACTATGTAAAACCATGAGACTGGGTTTGTGTAGATAGAGAGGAAAAGAGGACCAAGGACAAAACTCTGGGGCACTTCAAAATTAAGAGATCAAAGAGATGAGGAGTAGCCAGCAAAGGAGAATGAGGAGAAAGAAACCAGGGAGGAGGAGGAAGGCCGGAGGCGCCTGATCTTCTGGAAGCCAAGGAAAGAGTGATCTCCTTTGACAAATGCTCCTGAGAGATCCAGTAGACGAGGACTGAGAGGTGGGCTCGCTCCTGTGGGCATTTTTGTTTCACTCTGCATTCCTCCCCCTCCCCCCCGCCCCATTGTTCATGATTTGGGGAAGAATAGCTGAGCCAGTGGTAGGGACATTGCTGTCTGAGTGCAGCTGGAGGCGTTGGCCCTGTGAAAGCAAGAGGGGAGATTTATTGTATTGAAAGGGAAAGAGGAAAAGACCATCACACTTTCAAGTTAATTAACTCATTTTATTTCCATGAAAAGTCCTGTTAGGGAAGTATTTGTAGTGTTACCCCCATTTTAAGATGAAGAAACTAAGGCATACAGAGGAAGCATAGCTAAATTTAGGCCATGGCCTTTTAAATCATTGTTGGCAAAAAGAACTTCCTGTGACGATGGAAATGTTTTATATCTGCTTTGTCGGGTATTGGATCCATAGGCTACATGGGCTGTTGAGTGCTTGAAATGTGGCTAGTACAACTGAGCTGACATTTTAATTGTATTTCACTTTAATTAATTTAAATTAAAAATTGGCTAGTGGTCGCCTTAGTAGACACTGCAGTTTAAAATGGCAAACCTAGATTTAAACCCAGGTCTTCTGACCCAAGGCCTAAGGTCTTCCCAATCTACCTTCTGCTTACCACAAAGGTGGTAGCATGTTCCAAAGAGGACTAGACTGGCCTGAGTTCGTGCGTTTTGGAGAGCCGAGTTGGAGAAGGAGATGACATATCTGACCTATCTGTCGTTATGTACATGGCTCATCTAAAGTTCTCAGGTTTATTAGCTAGTTTATAGATTCATCAAGGTGTCCTGAAGCCTTTTTCTCCTGTTCCTTAGCCAAGCCCAGGTGGGCTGGGTATATCTAAGGGGATTGTGTACCTAGTACATGTCACCAGTTATAAATCCTACCATCTGTCTATTCCCTCTCCTCTGTGAAGCTTTCCCTGTCCATCCCATCCCTAAGATTGCTTTGAAATATTGTTATTTAAAGCTCTTTTTGTACATTTAGAATGTACCTGGTGTTATTGTCATTATCTCATTTGTGTCTGTATCCTGCCTCCGGAATTACTTATACACAAACTCCTGCAGGCAGGTAAATTAATTATGCCATGTCCTGTTTCCTGTTCATGGTGGGTACAGAATTGTGTGGTGTAAAGAATACTAGTCTCAATTGTCTTTATATCTCTAGAGCCTAGAATGATGTTTAGAAAATTGTGGGAACTCCATAAATGTCTGTTGAATAATTTAATGGCTAAATTTAGATTTATTATAATCCGAGTTCAGATTTCTGAGTGTCCACCTACTAGGTTTGTGGCCAAAGGCAAAATACTAAGCTCTTTGAAACTCACTTTCCTTATCTATCAAATGTGATGCCAGTCTTTCTTGTGTTCTCATGAGGATCAAATAAGATAATAACTATAAAAGTTTTTGCACAGTGCCTGGCACCTATCAGGTGCTCATTAAGTCACAGTGTTTCTTTATTTCTCTTATGATGATATGTATTTACTTTATTCTCCACTAGACTGTGACCTTCTGCAATGCAGGGACTGTATTTTACTCACCCTTGTCCTCTATAGCACTTATAAAATGCCCTAAACATATTAGGCTCTCTGGAAGGGCTATGGGATTTATTGCTTTCAGGTTACCTGTGGACACCACTCAGGAGATGCAGCTGAATGAAATATAACTCAAGGCCAGCAGGGAGCATTTGGGTGAGCTCAAGCTTGGAGGACTAATAGCCTCTATCTCAGCTTCATAGCCTGATTATAATATACAGACAATCCCATTGCTTCTCTTCCCCAAGGAGTCTAGATTGTAGGGCTGTCCTGGATAGTTCCCCTACTAGAATGTAGGCTCCATGTGGTCAAACATTTTTGTCTGATTTGTTCACTGTTATATCTGTAGAAATGCCTAGTACATGGTAGGTGCCCAATAAATATTTGGTAAATAAAGGAATGTCCACAGGTAGCATAACAAATAATGTTTTGTTCAAGGGTCTGCAAACTTTCTTTGTAAAGGGACAAATAATAGATAGTTTAGATTTCTGTGCTCTACTGTCTCTGTTGTGATTAATCAGTTCCACATGGTAGCACAAAAGCAGCCACAGACAATATATAAACAAATGAGCTAGGCTATGTTCCAATGAAATTTAATGGACATAAACAGGTAGCGTGTGGTTTTCCAGTTGTCCCCGCACCATTTGTTGAAGACACTATTTTTTCCCCATATAATAGTCTTCACACCCTTGTCAAAAATCAGTTTGCCAGAGATTTGGAGATTATTCTGGGCTCTGAATTCTGTTCCATTGGTCTATACATCTATCTTTATGCCAGTGCCATACTGTTTTGATTACTGAAGCTTTGTAGTGAGTTTTGAAATCAGGAAGTGTGAGTCCTCCAGCTTTGTTTTTCTTTTTCAGTATCGTTTTAACTATATAGGGTCCCTTGTAATTGTACATGAATTTGAAGATCAGCTTTTTCATTTCTGTGAAAAGCACCATTGGAATTTTGACAGGGACTGCATTGAATCGGTAAATCACTTTGGGGAATATTTCCATCTTAACAATGTTAAGTCATTCAATCCATTGACATGGGAAGTCTTTCTTCTTAATTAGATCTTCTTTAATTTATTTCAGCAAAGTTGGGTAGTTCTCAGTGTATAAGTATTTCATTTCCTTAGTTTAATTTATCCTAAGGTATTTTATGTTTTTAATGCTATTATAAATGGAAATGTTCTCTTAATTTTCTTTTTGGATTATTCATTTCTGGTATCTAGAAACATAACTAATTTTTGTATGTTTATCTGGTATACTGTAACTTTGCTGAATTTATTAGCTCTATTAGGTTTTCTTTGTGGATTCTTTGGGCTTTTCTATATATAGAAAAATGTCATCTATATATATAGAAAAATAATGATTTTTGTGATTTTTGCACACTCCATGTGCAAAAATTAATTCAAAATTAATCAAAAGCGTAAATATAGTAACTAAATCTATAAAGCTATTAGACGAAAACATAGGGGTAAATCTTCATGACATAGCAGTGAATTCTTAGTTATGACATCAAAAGAATAAGCAACATGACAGAGATCCAAGCTGGCAGAGTATATAAACATTATGCTTGCCTCCTCCTGTTAACGTATTAAAATTACAACTAAATTATAGAACAGTCAATCTAAAGAATCATCTGAAGTCCAGCTGAACAGTAGTCCTCTAAGTAAGGATATAAAGAAGAAACCACATTGACTCTGGTAAGAGGGGCAGTGATACAGAATGGGCTGGCCCCACACCTGTGTGTGGTGATTGAGAATCAGGAAGGATATATTGGACATGGAGGTCCACCCTGGAGGAGCTAGGGACCCCAGCCCCACATTGGGCTCCTCAGCCTGGAGTACTGGTGTTGAGAAGAGGAGCCCCCACAATATCAGGCTGTGAACAAAAGTGGGGATTCTGACTATCTGAGTAAGATAAAAGATTGCAGGAAACCCAGAAGTTTTCTTAAAACACCTGGGCACAGACTTACTTGCCAGCAGGTACTCACCCTGGGATCCAGCGGAGGGACAGTGACTCCAGAAGCATCAGAGATACACAGGAAGAAACTAAGTTGTGTGGCTTCAGGGTGAGGATTGGAGAGATAGTCGCCATTTCCTCTGTGTAGAATCCTCTTCCCGTGAAGTCAGGAGACAGATACCATATTTCCTTTGTTGACCCCTTCCACATATGGCCAAATTTGAATCTACATTGGCCTGGTGAACTCCACTCATTCCACCCCGGGGACTCTCTAGGACCCTGCCACACCCAACTCATGCAATGCTGGAGGCACTCTCTCAACCAGCAACCAACCCTGCCCACATTGCACTCTTTCTTGGACAACTCGGGGTAGGGGTGGGGGGTAGTCTATGGGCTCAAGGAAGGAGATGGATGGCCATGGTGTGCTCTGAGAATTTTGCTGAGTATCTGCAGTCTCAGCACTGGCACCAAAGCAGAATGTACATTAATCTGGTGAACACTACTTGTCTCAACCTAGTGACTCCCTTAGAACCCATCTTACCGAACTTGCTTACCTCAAAAGTCTCTATCAATGGCTGATACTTACAGAAGCCAACAGGCAGCAGCAGGCCTGAGGATGTCCTGGGCTTTTTGTGAAGATACCCAGGCCTGGTACTAGTGACAGTCATTCTCGGTTTGCAGTATAGACTCTCCCACGTGCATCCAAGTCCAGTGCAGGCAGTGACCAGTTGCAGATCACTTTGTATCTCCTTCCAAGTACTCCCTGGCAGGTCACAGGTAGTGGCTGATCTGGGCCTGTAGCACAACACCTCCCAAGAGCCCCCAGAAACAACGTACCTAGAAGTCAGCTTCAGACCACAGCAAAGTACCACTCAATTAGCCCCACAAGTGGCACACCCAAAGGCTGGTCTCAACAGGCACAAGAGCCCACTGATGTGAATATTGCTGCATGGGGAAAGCCCCCCACACAGTAGCCCATAAGCTGTGGACATGGCCAAACTCCACAGCCAGTCAGCCTGAGGGTCAGTCCCACCCATTGACATGCCAATAGCAATCAAAGTTCAACTATAATATGACGGCACACACAACCCATACACAGGACACTCCTGGAGCACCTGGTGCAGGTGAGCAGAGAGGCTGTGCCACTGGGCCCCACAGGGCTACACAGCCAAGACTAGGAAATGTAGAAGATCTGCCTAATAGAAACAAACAGAGAGGCAGCCAAAATGAGAAACAAAGAAATATGTCCCAAATGGAAGAACAGGACAAAACTTCAGAAAAAGAACTAACTGTAATGTAGGCAAGCAAACTACTAGATAGAGTTCAAAAGAATGCTTATAAGGATGCTCAAGGAACTTAGTGAGAAATTCAAAAAAGAGATAGCAAGCATTAAAAATGTCATCGAAACCATAAAAAAGAACAAGTCAGAAGTGAAAAATACAATAACTGAAAAGAAGAATGCAGTAGAAGGAATCACCAGGAGACTAGATGAAGTAGATCAGATGAGCACTTTGGAGACAAGGTAGCATGAAACATCCAATTGAAACAGCAAAAAGAAAAAAGAATTTTTAAAAAATTATGATAGTTTAAGAGACGTTGGAACAACATCAAGCATAATAACATTTACATCATAGGGGTACCATTAGGAGAAGAGGCAAAGCAAGGGATTGAGAACCTATCTTTTTTTGTTCCTTTGTTTGTTTTTAGGTTTTTTGGTGTGTTTTTGAAGTTTCTTTTTTTTTCTTTCTTTTTTTTTCTTCTTTTTTTTAAAATTAAAGTTTATTGGGGGACAATTGTTAGTAAAGTTACATAGATTTCAGGTGTACAATTCTGTATTACATCATCTATAAATCCCATTGGGTGTTCACCACCCAGAGTCAGTTCTCCTTCCATCACCATATATTTGATCCCCCTTTACCCTCATCTTCTACCCCCCACCCCTCTTACCCTCTGGTAACCACTAAACTATTGTCTGTGTCTATGAGTTTTTGTTTCTCATTTGTTTGTCTTGTTCTTTTGTTGTTTTTGGTTTATATGCCACATATCAGTGATATCATATGGCTCTCTGCTATTTCTCTCTGACATATTTCGCTTAGCATTATATTCTCAAGATCCATCCATGTTGTCACAAATATTCCTATATCATCTTTTCTTATCGCCGAATTGTATTCCATTGTGTATATATACCACAACTTCTTTATCCATTCATCTATTGAAGGATGTTTTGGTTGGTTCCATGTCTTGGCCACCGCAAATAAAGCTGCAATGAACATTGGAGCACACGTGTCTTTATAGATAAATGTTTTCAGATTTTTTGGGTAGATATTCAGGAAAGGGATTCCTGGGTCATACAGTAATTCTATTTTTAATTATTTTAGGAACCTCCAAACTGCCTTCCATAGCGGCTGCACCAGTCTGCAATCCCACCAACAGTGTATGAGGGTTCCTTTTTCTCCACAGCCTCTCCAACACTTGTTAATATTGGTCTTGTTGATGATAGACATTCTGACTGGAGTGAGGTGATTTCTCATTGTGCTTTTTATATGCATTTCTCTGGTGATTGGTGATGTTGAGCATTTTTTCATATGTCTATTTGCCATTTGTGTGCCCTCTTTGGAGAAATGTCTCTTCAGGTCGTCTGCCCATTTTTCAATTGGGTTGTTTGTTTTTTTGTCGTTGAGTTTCATGCGTTCCTTGTATATTTTGGATGTTAGCCCCTTATCGGAGGCACTGTTTGCCAAAATCTTCTCCCATTCAGTTGGTTGCCTCTTTATTTTGTCGATGGTTTCTTTTGCTGTGCAGAAGCTTTTAAGTTTCATATAGTCCCATTCGTTTATTTTAGCTTTTACTTCCCTTACCTTTGGAGTCAAATTCATAAAACTCTCTTTGAACCCAACGTCCATAAGTTTAGCACCTATGTTTTCTGCTATGCAGTTTATTGTGTCAGGTCTTATGCTTAAGTCTTTGATCCATTTTGAATTAATTTTGGTACATGGTGACAGATAGCAGTCTAGTTTCATTCTTTTGCACGTGGCTATCCAATTCTCCCAGCACCATTTATTGAAGAGGCTGTCTTTTCTCCATTGTATGTTTTTAGCTTCTTTGTCAAAAATTATCTGTCCATATATATGTGGGTTTTTTTCTGAGTTCTCAATTCTATTCCATTGGTCTACATGTCTGTTTTCTGCCAATTCCATGCTGTTTTGATTATTGTTGCCCTGTAGTACAAGCTAAAGTCAGGGAGTGTGATACCTCCAGCATTGTGCTTCTTTCTTAAGATTACTTTGGCTATTCGGGGTCTTTTGTGGTTCCAAACAAAACTGATGATTGTTTGTTCTATTTCTTTAAAAAATGCCATTGGGATTTTGATGGCGATTGCATTAAATCTGTATATTGCTTTGGGTAATATGGCCATTATAACTATGTTGATTCTTCCAATCCATGAGCATGGAATGTCTTTCCATTTCTTTGTGTCTTCTTCAATTTCTTTTAAAAATGTCTTGTAGTTTTCAGCATATAGATCTTTCACACCCTTGGTTAAGTTTATTCCTAGGTGTTTTATTCTTTGTCTGCAATTGCATTTTTTTATTATTATTTCTTTTTCTGAGATTTCATTTTTAGTGTATAGGAATGCAATGGACTTTTGTACGTTGATTATGTAGCTGACAACTTGACTGTGTTCGTTGATTGTTTCTAATAGCTTTTTGGTGGAGTCTTTAGGGTTTTCTATATACAGCATCATGTCATCTGCAAAGATTGACAGTTTAACTTCTTCATTCCCAATGTGGATGCCTTTTATTTCTTTCTCTTGCCTGATTGCTCTGGTAAGGACTTCCAACCTATGTTGAAAAACAGAGGTGATAGGGGACAGCCCTGTCGTGTTCCTGAACGTAGAACAAAGGGCTTCAGTTTTTCACCATTAATTATGAGATTAGCTGAGGGCTTGTCATAGATGGCCTTTATGATGTTAAGGTATTTTCCTTCTATACCTATTTTATTAAGTATTTTAATCATAAATGGATGTTGTATCTTGTCAAATGTTTTTTCTGCATCAATTGCTATAATCATATGATTTTTGTCCTTTATTTTGTTTATATGATGTATCACATTGATGGATTCGAGGATGTTGAACCATCCTTGTGCCCCTGGGATGAACCACACTTGGTCGTGATGTATAATCTTTCTAATGTATTTTTACATTCAATTTGCTAGAATTTTGTTTAGGGGTTTTTCTCTGTATTCATCAGAGATATTGGTCTGTAGTTTTCTTTTTTTGTGTTGTCCTTACCAGGTTTTGATATCAGGGTAATGTTGGCCTCATAAAATGAGTTAGGGAGTCCTGTCTTTTCTTCAATTTTTTGGAAGAGTTTGAGCAGGATTGGTATTAGATCCTCTTTGAAGGTTTGGTAAAATTCACTAGTGAAGCCATCTGGTCCTGGACTTTGTTTTTGGGAGGTTTTGAAAGACTGATTCAATTTTGTTATCGGTGATCGGTCTGTTTAGATTTTCCAGTTCTTCATGGTTCAGCTTAGGAAGGCTATATGTTTCTAAGAACTTGTCCATTTCTCCTAGGTTATTGAATTTGGTGGCATATAGTCCTTCATAGAATTCTTGGATGATCCTTTGTATTTCTGTGGCATCCGTGATAACTTCCCCTTTTTCATATCTGATTTTGTTAATTAGTGTCTTCTCTCTTTTTATCTTAGTGAGTCTAGCAAAGGGATTGTCAATTTTCTTAATCTTTTCAAAGAACCAGCTCTTTGTCACATTCATTTTTTCTTTTGCCTTTTTGTTCTCTCTTTCATTTAGTTCTGCTCTGATTTTTATTATTTCTTTTCTTCTGCTGACCTTGGGTTTCATTTGTTCTTCTTTTTCTACTTCTTTAAGGTGTAACATGAGGTTCTTTATTTGGGATTTTTCTTTTCTTGAAATAGGCCTGTAATGATATAAATTTCCCTCTTAAAACTGCTTTCCCTGCATCCCAAAAATTTTGGTAGGATGTATTTTCATTGTCATTTGTTTCTATGTATCTTTTGATCTCTCCTCTAATTTCTTTTTTGACCTGGTCGTTCTTTAAAAGACCGTATCTTACGAAATGATGAATGGGAGTGACAGCAGTGAGGTGGTCTTCTTGAGCTCTTCTCTGGAACTTCCCACAAATTGAACATCTATAACCCATCGAAGGACTCTCTGCTCATCACACAAAACAGCTAAGAGACTCGCACGAGGATTACTTAAGTTGGGCAAACCAGGTGAGCTGCCGGGACACAGACTGTAGCTTGCAGCAGCCATGCTCTGGACTCTTCCCCTGCACCCCATAGCTGATCTCTCCTGCCCAGAGATCAGCATATCCAGTGTTTGAGACAGTAAACTCAGCTGAGTTCTCCTGCTGAGCCCTAAGTCACACAAAAGTGTACTCCATACCTGGGCCCCTCCCCCACACACAGCAAATCTATCCCCGCCCTTCCAGATACTCCTTCTGGTCCCTGAACTGAGGAGTAGTGTCAGATTACAAAGGAGTTGTAGTGCTCCGGATCTGGAAAAAGCTGGTTTGCAGCTGTGACCTAGGAAAGAGACCAGGCAGAGACACAGAAGACACTAGCCTTCCCAGACCCCACCTTTTCGGGGCTCTCATGGCAGGGCAATTACAGCTGTGGAGACACGCAGGGGACAGCAGCAGATGGCAGAGACAGCAATGGGGTTTCAGCACCTCAGAAATCTCGCACCCTCCACACCCCACAACAGAAGAAGTGCCCTAAGACTCAGGAGACCTGGGCACAGAGAATAAGCACACCTCCCAGTGGCTGGTTTTGGTGCTCTAAGCACATATTTGTGCAGGCGAGGGCAGAAACTGCACTGAATTTGTAAAAACTAACAACCACTTCCCACAGCCCCACTCATCTGTAACTGCATTGCCAGGGTCACTCTGGACACCACATGGCTGGCTCTGCCTTCACAAGACACAGAGGAGTCTTTGTACAGCAGAGGACAACCTGGAGATGGCTTGGTGGGCTTAAGCCAAGACTGGTGATGCTTTTTTTTCCTTTTAATTTTAGTATTGTCACTTTTACCATATATGTGTGTGTATATATATACACACATATGTACACACACACATACACATATATACACACACACACACACACACACACATATATATATATATACATTTTCCTCTTTCTCTCTTCTTTCCTTTTTTCCTTTTCCTTGCCATACTTTTCCACCCTCTTTCCATTTTTCTGTATTCATTTTTTTTGGGGGGGGGATTTTTGATATTTTGCCTGTGTTGAGTATTGGTTATCAGTTATTTTTATATGTAAGTGTATTTGACTTTTGTTGTTGTTGTTCTTTTGATTTGTTTTGCTCTGAAATCACCTTACACGAGGGCCCAGCCCAAGAGGCACAAGATTTAACACACCCAGAGGCCAACTCCAGACCAAACCAGAGTATTACCGGGTTTGACCTAAAAGTCACACACCCAGAGGGAATTCTCTACAGGCACAAGAGCCCACAGGGACAGAGCCTCATCTGAGGGGTCAACCCTCACACAGCAGCTCATCCACTCTGGGTATGGCAAATTCTCATAGCTAGTCAGCCTAGGAGTCATTCCCACCTACTGAGAAGCCGAAAGCAATTAAAGCTCAACTTTAAGAGGAGAATACACATAATACAAGGGTCACCTCTGGAGCACACACACAGGAGAATAGGGAAGTGGGGCAATTCAAATGTAAAGGACACACACTATATAAGACCACCCAGCAAAGACTGACAATGCTAGGGTATCTACCTAATACGTTGAGGCAAACACAGAGAGTCAGCCAGGTGGGGAAACAAAGAAACATGTCCCAATAAAAGAACAGACTAAACCTCCAGAATTGGAACTAAATGAAATAGAGGTAACCAACCTATCAGAGACAGAGTTTAGAACACTAATGATGAGAATGTTTAAGGAGCTTAGTGATGACATAAAGAACAATAGACAAATCATAAAGAACAACCAGTTAGAACTTAAGAATACAATACAATGACTGAAATGAATAACACACTTGAAGGAATTACCAGCAGGTTAGATGAGGCAGAGGATTGAATCAGCAATTTAGAAGATAAGTTAGCAGAGATCACCCAAACGGAACAACAAAATGAAAAAAGAATAAAAAACAACAAAAATGGTTTAAGAGACCTGTGGATAACATCACGCGCAACAACATGCGCATCATAGGAATAACAGAAGGTGAAGAGAGGGAGCAAGGGATCCAGAACATATTTGAAGTAACAATGGCTGAAAACTTCCCTAACCTGGTGCAGGAAACTGACATACAAGCCCAGGAAGTGCAGAGAGTCCAAACCAAGATGAACCCAAACAGGCCCACACCAAGACACATTATAGTTAAAATGGCAAATGTTAAAGACAAAGAGAAAAACCTAAAAGCAGCAAGAGAAAGACAGCGGGTTACATACAAGAGAACTCCTATAAGACTATCAAATAACTTTTCTACAGAAACTTTGTAGGTCAGAAGGGAGTGACAGGAGGTATTCAAAGTGATGAAAAACAAAGTTTTACAACCTAGATTGCTTTATCCAGCAAGGCTATCATTTAAAATTGAAGGAGAGATAAAGAGCTTCCCAGAAAAGAATAAGCTAAAGGAGTTTATTACCACCTAGCCAGCCATGCAGGAAATTTTAAAAGGGCTTCTGTAAGCAGAAGAAAGATGAAAATCTAACTAATGAAGAGGAGAAATACACATAACAAAATGGCAATAACTATGTACCTATCAATAATTGCTTTAAATGTAAATGGATTAAATGCTCCAATCTAAAGACGTAGCGTGGCTGAGTGGATAAGAAAACAAGACCCTTGCATATGTTGTATACAAGAGACTCACCTCAGATCAAAAGACACACACAGACTGAAAGTGAAGTTTTGGAGTAAGATATTTCATGCAAATAGAAATGAGAAAAAAACTGGAGTTGCAATACTTGTATCTGACAAAATAGACTTTAAAATGAATATATTCAAAGACAAAGATCGGCACTATATAATAATAAAGGGATCGATGCGACAAGAGGACATAACCCTAGTAAACATCTATGCACCCAACATAGGAGCACCTAAATATATAAAACAGATATTGACTGACATAAAGACAGAGATCAGCAGTAACATTGTCATAGTAGGGGATTTCAACACACCACTGACAACAAGAGACAGGTTCTCCAGGCAGATAATCAATATGGAAATAGTGGCTTTAAATGACACATTGGACCAGTTGGATTTAATCGATATTTTTAGAGCATTTCACCCCAAAGCTGCAGAATACACATTCTTCTCAAGCGCACATGGGACATTTTCCAAGGTAAATCACATGTTAGGCCACAAAGCACATCTCAATAAATTTAAGAAAACTGAAATCATATTAAGTGTCTTTTCTGACCACAGTGTTATGAAATTAGAAATCAATTACAAGAAAAAAAAACTGAAAGACACACAAATACATAGAAGCTGAATAACTTTGCTAAATAATAAATGGGTCAACAACGAGATAAAGGAAGAAATCAAAAGATATCTCGAGACAAATGAAAATGAAAACACATCAACCCAAAATCTCTGGGATGCAATGAAAGCAGTCCTAAGAGGGAAAATTATAGCAATGCAGGCCTATGTAAAGACAGTTTATCCTTCTGCTTAAGGAATCTGGAAAAAGAACAGCAAAATAAGCCCAAAGGGAGTACAAGGGAAGAGATAATACAGACCAGAGTGGAAATAAATGAAATAGAGACCAAAAAAAAAAAAAAAATACAGAAGATTGATGAAACCAAAAGCTGTTTTTTCGAGAAGATAAACAAAATCGACAAACCTTTAGCCAGATTCATCAAAAAAAAAAAAAAAAAAACACAGAGGATCTAAATTAATAAAATCAGAAATGAAAGAGGAGAAGTGACAACAGACACCACAGAAATACAAAAAAAATTAAGAAATTAGTATGAACAACTATACGCCAACAAATTAGACAATCTGGAAGAAATCGATAATTTTATAGAAGCATACAATCTTCCAAAACTAATTCAAGAAGAACCAGAAAACCTGAATAGACTGATTACTGCCAGGAAAATTGAATCAGTAGTCAACATGCTCCCTACAAACAAAAGCCCTGGACCAGATGGCTTTATAGGTGAATTTTACAAAACATTCAAAAAAGCATTATTACCTATTCTCCTCAAACTATTCCAAAAAAATCCAAGAGGGAAGGCTCCCAAACTCTTTTTGCGAGGCCACGATCATCCTGAATCCAAAATTATACAAAGACATTACAAAAAAGGAAAACTACAGGCTGATATCCCCAATGAACATAAATGCAAATATCCTCAAAAAACATTAGCAAACAGAATTCAGCAATACATTAAAAAGATCATATACACCATGGTCTAGTGGGATTTTTTCCTGTTATGTAAGGTTGGTTCAATATCCGCAAATCCATTAATGTGATATACCACATTAACAAAATGAAAAATAAAAATCATATGATCATGTCAATAGATGCAGAAAAAGCATTTGAGAAAATCCAGCAGCCATTTATGATAAAAACTCTTAATAAAGTGGAAATAGAGGCACAATATCTCAACATAATAAAGGCCATATATGATAAATCCACAGCTAACATCATAGGCAATGGGGAAAAGCTAAAACCATTCCCCTTAAGATCAGGAACTAGGCAAGTTTGCCCACTTTCTCCACTTTTGTTCAACATAGTTCTGGAAGTTCTAGCCACAGCAATCAGATAAGAAAAAGAAATAAAAGACATCCAGATTGGTAAGGAGGAAGTAAAATTGTCATTATATGCAGATGACATGATACTTTATATAGAAAACCCCAAGGATGCCACCAAAAAACTGTTAGAACTGATAAATGAATTTAGTAAAGTAGCAGGATACAAAATTAATATTCAGAAATCAGTTGCATTTGTATACACCAATAATAAACTATCAGAAGGAGAAATTAAGAAAACAGTCGCATTTATAATTGCCTCAAAACTATAAAAATACTTACAAATAAATTTAACTGAAGAAGTAAAAGACCTATACTCAGAAAATTATAAGACACTAAAGAGAGAAATGAAAGAAGATACAAGTAGATGGAAACACATACCATGCTCATCGATAGGAAGAATTAGTATAGTTATAATGTCCATACTGCCTAAGGCAAGATATAGATTCAGCGCAATTCCTATCTAACTACCAACAACGTTTTTCACAGAAATAGAACATATAATACTAAAATTTATATGGAACCATTAAAGACCCTGAATAGCCACGGCAATCGTGAGGACGAAGAACAAAGCTGGAGGTATCACGTGACCTGATATCAAGCTATACTACAAGGCCATAGTAATTAAAACAGCATGGTATTGGCATAAAAACAGACACATAGATCAATGGAACAGAATAGAGAGCCCAGAAATAAATCCATGCCTATATGGTCATTTAATCTATGACAATGGAATCAAGACTTCCCATTGGGGTAAAGACAGTCTATTCAATAAATGGTGCTGGGAAACCTGGACAGACACATGCAAAAAAATGAAGTTGGACCACCTCCTTACACCATATACTACAATAAATTCAAAATGGAATAAAGACTGAAATATAAGATCTGAAACCATAAAACTCCTAGAAGAAAATATAGGAAGAAAGTTTGCAGACATTACCGTTAGTAATATTTTAACTGATATATCACCTCGGGCAAGGGAAGTAAGAAAAATAAACATATAGGATTACATCAAAATAAAAAAAAATTTTCACAACAGAGGAAACCAATAAAACAAAAAGGGATCCTTCTGAACGGTAGAAGATATTTCTCAATGATATATCTGATAAGGGGTTAATATCCAAAATTTATTAAGAAGTCTTTCAACTCAACACCAAAAAAACAAAGAACCCAATTAAAAAATGGGCAGAGTATATGAAGAGACATTTTTCTAAAAAGGACCTGCAGAGGGCAAACAAACATATGAAAAAATGCTCAACCTCACTAATCATTAGAGAAATGCAAATAAAAACCACAATGAGATACCTCCTCACTCCGGTCAGAATGGCTATCATCAATAAACCAATAAACAACAAGTGCTGGCGAGGATGTGGAGAAAAGGGATCCCTCATGCACTGCTGGTGGGATTACAGATTGGTGCAGCCACTATGGAAATCAGTATGGCGGTATCTCAAAAAACTGGAAATGGGATTACCTTATGACCCAGGAATTCTACTCCCAGGCATCTATCCAGAGAAATCAAAAACACTAATTCAAAAAAATGTATGCACCCCTATGTTTATTAAAGCACTATTCACAATAGCCAAGTCATGGAAACAACCGAAATGCCCATCAATAGATGACTGGGTCAAGAAACTGTGGTACATTTGTACAATGGAGTATTCCTTGGTCATAAAGAGGAATGAAATCCTACCATTTTCAATGACGTGGATGGACCTAGAGAACATTATGCTAAGTGAAATAAGTCAGACAGAGAAAGACAAATACCATATGATCTCACTTATATGTGGAATCTAAAGAATAGAGTAAATGAACAAGCTAATCATAAATAGTCTCAGATGCCTGATCACTGCACTGTACACTTGAAGCTGAACAATAATCGATGCCAACTATAATTATATATATATACATATATATATATATATGTATGCATATACTTACAAGAAGCAGAGTACAGCATTAGGAATAAAGACAGTGGAAATGTAATGGCTCTGTGCGATGTCAGAGGGATAGTGGATGGGGGCGGGGGGTTCACACAGTGTGAGGGATATAAATGATAAACGTCTAATTATTACTTTGTCTTGTGCACCTGAAACTAATAATAAAAAAAAAGAAGTAGTCTCAGAGCTATAGAGGAAACACTGAGGGTTTCTAGATGGGAGGGATAGTGGGGATGAGGGAGAAGGTGAGGGGATTTGAAAGCACAATCAATCACCACAAGATTGCCACAGGGATATGAAAGACAGTTTGGGGAATATAATCAATAATGTTGTAAAGATTTTGTAGGGTATCCAATGGACACTTATCTTATTAGGGAGACCACTTCACAGACACTATAGGTGCCTGACCACTGCAGTGTACACCTGAAGCTGAAGCTGAATAATAATGAATGTCAACTATCATTTAATATGCATGTATATATAGTCACAGGAAGTGGAGCACAGCATAAGGAATAGAAAAGGTGGAAATGTAACGGCTGTGTGAGATGCCAGAGGGGTAGTACATTGGGGAAAGAGGGTTATCACTTTGTGACGGGTATAAATGTCTAACTACTACATTGTTTTGTACACCTGAAACTAATAATAAAAATAAGAAAGGAAGGAGGGAGGGAGGGAGGGAGGGAGAGAGAGAGAGAGAGAGAGAGAGAGAGAGAGAGAGAGAGAGAGAGAGAGAGAGAGAAAGGAAAGAAAGAAAGAAAACTTTCCTAACCTGATGAAGGAAATAGACTTAAAAACCCACACAGTGCAGACAGTCCCAAACAAGATGAACCCAAACAGGGCCACATCAAAACACATTATAATTAAAATGGAGAAGGTTCAAAACAAAAAGGGAATCCTAAAAGCAGCAAGAGAAAGGCAACCAGTAACTTATAAGGGAGCCCCCGTAACATTGTCAGCTGATTTCTCAACAGAAACTTTGCAGGCCAGAAGCGACTGGCAGGAAATATTAAAAGGGATAAAAACCAAGGAACTACAACCGTGAAAACTATCACTTAGAATGGAAGGACAGATAAAGAGCTTTCCAGACAAGAAAATACTAAAGGAGATCATCATCACCAAACTAATATTACAAGAAATGTAAAAGGGACTTCTTTAAGAAGAAAGGGGGGAGAACATAAAGATGAATAATAAAATGGCAATGACTATGCACCTATCAATAATCACTTTATGTGTAAGTGGATTAAATGCTCCAATCATTAAATGCTCCTATCTGTAGGGTTGCCTAATGGATAAGAAAACAACACCCATACACATACTGTCTACAAGAGACCCACTTCAGATCAAAAGACACACAGAGACTGAAGGGAAAGGGATAGAAAAAGATATTTCACGGGAATGAAAATGAAAAAGAAAAGCTGAGATAGCAATACTTATAACACAGATAATAGAGTTTAAAACAAAGGCTATAAGAAGAGAGAAAGAGGGACATTATATAATGATAAAGAGATTAACCCAACAAGATGATATAACCCTTGTAAACATTTATACACCCAACATAGGAGCACCTAAATATGTAAAGCAAGTACAGATTGACATAAAGAGAGAGATCAACAGTAATACAATTGTAGTAGGGTACTTAGCACTACATAGACACCAATGGATAAATCTTCCAGACAGAAAATCAACAAAGAAACAGCAGCCTGAAATGACACAATGGATGAGATAGATTTAATTGATATTCTAGAGCATTCCACCACAGAATAGCAAAATACACATTTTTTTTTTCAATCCACATGGAACATTTTCCAAGATAGAACACATGTTAGGCCAGAAAACAAGTTTCAGTAAATTTACAAAGATTGAAATCATATCAAGCATCTTCTCTGACCACAGTGGTATGAAATTAGATATCAGTTACAAGAAAAAAACTGAAAAAACACACAAACACATAGAGGCTAAATCACACACTACTAAATAATGAATGGGTCAACAATGAGGTCAAGGAAGACATAAAAAGATACCTTCAAACAAGTGAAAATGAAAACACAATGACCCAAAATCTACAGGACAGAGCAAAAGAAGTCGTAAGAGGAAATTTCATAGCAATTCCAACCTATCTCAAGAAACAAGAAAAATCTCAAAGAAACAATCTAACCTTACAGTTAAAGGAAATAGAAAAAGAACAGCAAACAAAACCAGAAGTGAATAGAAGGAGGAAAATAATAAATACCAGAGGGGAAATAACCGAAATAGACCAAAAAAACAAAACAAAAAAAGAAAAACAAAAGATCAATGAAACCAAAAGCTGGATCTTTGAAAATATAAATAAAATTGATTTACGAAAAAAAAAAAAGAAAAAGAGAAAGGACTCAAATAAATAAAATTAGAAATGAAAGAGAAGAGACAACTGACACCATACAAACAAGGATTATGAGAAAATATGAAAAAGCATATGTGAACACATTGGACAATCTGGAATATATGGATAAATTCCTAGAAACATACAATCTTTCAAGAGTGAATCAAGAAGAAAAACCAAATCTGAATTGACTGATTACAAGTAATGAAAGAATCAGTAATCAAAAAACTCTGAACGAACAAAAGCACTGGATCGGCTGCCTTTATATGTGAATTTTACCAAAAATTCAATGAAAAATTAACACTTATCCTTCTCAAACTTTTCCAGAAAATTCTAGAGTAGGGAAAGCTCCCAGATTCATTTTATGAGGCCACCATGACACTGATTCCAAAACTAGTAAAAGACATTACTAAAAAGAAAATTATCGACTGATATCCCTGATGACTATAGATGCAAAAATCATGAACAAAATATTAGCAAACCGAGTTCAGTAGTACATTAAAAAGATCATACACCATGGTCAATTGGGACTTATTCCTGGAATGCAAGGTTGGTTCGATATCCCACAAATCGATTAACGTGATGCACTACATAAATGAAATGAAAGATAAAAACCATACGATCATACCAATAGATGCAGAAACAGTGTTTGACAAAATCCAGCATGCATTTATGATAAAAACTCTCAGCAAAGTGGGATAGAGGGAACATATCTCAACATAATAAAGGCCATATATGACAAACCCACAGCTAACATCATACTCAACAGGGAAAAGCTGAAAGCATTCTCCTTAAGATCAGGAACAAGACAAGTATGTCCACTTTCACCTCTTTTATTCAACATAGTATTGGAAGTCCTAGCCTCAGCAGTCAGACAAGTAAAACAGATAAAAGGCATCTGAAAAGGATTGGAAGAAGCAAAACTGTCATTATTTGCAGATGACATGATACTAAATATACAGAACCCCAAAGATTCCACCAAAAAAAACTATTAGAACTGATAAATGAATTCAGTAACAAAATAGGATACAAAATATTAAGAAATAGTTTGCATTTTTATACACCAATAATGAAGTAACAGAAAGAGAAATTAAGAAAACAATCACATTTACAATTGCATTAAAAAAAATTAAATACCTAGGAACAAATTTAACCAAGGAAGTAAAAGATCTGTGCTCAGAAAACTTAAGACACTGAAGAAAGAAATTGAAGAAGATACAGATAAATGGAAGGATATACTGTGTTCATGGACAGGAAGAATTAACATACTACCCAAAGCAATCTATAGATTTACTGCAATCCCTATGAAAATACCAATGGCATTTTTCACAGAGTAGAACAAAAACCCTAAAATTTATATGAACAATGAAAGACCCCAAATCACCATAGCAATCTTAGGAAATACAAAGTTGGATGTATCATGCTGCCTGATGTCAAACTATACTACAAGGCTACAGTAATCAAAACAGCATGGTACTGGCATAAAAGCAGACACATGGATCAATGGAACAGAATAGAAAGCCCAGAAATAAACCCATGCCTATATGGCTATTTAATCTATGACAGAGGAGGCAAAAATATAAAATGGGGTAAATACAGTCTATTCAATAAATGGTGCTGGGATAACTAGATAGATATGTGCAAAAAAAATGAAACTGGACCCCCTTCTTACTTCGTATAAAAGAATAAACTCTGAATAGATTAAAGACTTAAACGTAAAGCTTAAAACCATAAAACTCCTAGGAGAAAACATAGGCAGTAAACTCTCTGACATTACCCTTAGTAATATTTTTTCTGATCTATCTCCTCGGGCAAGGGAAACAAAAGAGAAAAGAAACAAATGGGACTACATCAAACCAAAGGTTTTGTACAGCAAATGAAGCCAACAACAAAACAGAAAGACATCCTACTAATGGGAGAAGATATTTGCTAATGATTTGTCTGTAAGGAATTAACATCCAAAATTTATAAAGAACTCATCAACTCAACACTAAAAAAACAAACAACCCAATTAAAAACTGGGCAGAGGACCTGAATAGACATTTCTCTAAAGAGGACATACAGATGGACAACAGACATAGGAGAATATGCTCAATGTCACTAATCATCAGAGAAATGCAAATTAAAACCACACTGAGGTATCACCTCACAACTGTCAAAATGGCTATCATCAATAAATCAAAAAGCAAGTGTTGGCAAGGATGTGGAGAAAAGGGATTGTCATACACTGTTGGTGGGATTGCAAACTGGTGAAGCCGCTATGGAAAATGGTTTGGAGGTTCTTCAAAAAATTAAAACTAGAACTACGTTATGACCCAGAAATTCCACTTCTAGGTGTTTATCCAAAGAAATCCATAACACTAATTCAAAAAGATATATGCACCCCTGTGTTCCTTGCAGCACTATAGCCAAGATATGGAAGCAACCCAAGTGCCCGTCAATAGATGATTAAAGAAGATATGGTACATATATACAATGGAATATTACTGGCCCATAAAAATGAATGATATCTTACCATTTGTGACAACATGGATGGACCTAGAGGGTATTATGGCAAGTGAAATAAGTCAGACTGAGAAAGACAAATACCATTTCTCCCCAAAAATAAGACCTAGCCGGACCATCAGCTCTAATGCATCTTTTGGAGCAAAAGTTAATATAAGACCCTGTATTATATTATCATTACATTATATTATATTAATTTTTGCTCCAAAAGACACATTAGAGCTGATGGTCTGGCTAGGTCTTATTTTCAGGGAAACACGGTACCATATGAATTCACTTACATGTGGAATCTAAAGAACAAAGTAAACAAACAGACAAAAGCGGACGCATAGATATAGAGAATATACTGATGATTGCCAGAGGGGAGGGGCCTTGGGGAGCTGGGTGAAGAAGGTGAAAGGATTAAGATAGTTACAACATAGTCTGGGAATGTAAAGCACAAATAGAGAATATAGCCAATAATGTTGCAACAACTACATATAGCTCCAGGTACGTACTAGACTAATCGAAGGGTGAGGAAATCAGTGCATAAATTATATGAGGTCTGACAATTAAGTTTGCAAACTTGTTGCAACGATGTTCCTAACGTTTTTAATATCAGAGGGATTATTCATTATGAGTTTGTACCAATTAGACAAACAGTTAACCAAGTTTACTATTTGGAATCGCTGAAAAGGCTGCATGAAAAAGTTAGACGACCTGAACTTTTCGCCAACAATTCATGGCTCTTGCAACGACAGTGCACCAGCTCACACAGCACTGTCTGTGAGGGAATTTGTAGCCAATAAACAAATAACTGTATTGAAACACCCTCCCTACTCACCTGATCTGGCCCCCAATGACTTCTTTCTTTATCCGAAGATAAAGGAAATATTGAAAGGAAGACATTTTGATGACATTCAGGACATAAAGGGTAATATGACAAGAGCTCTGATGGCCATTCCAGAAAACGAGTTCCAAAATTGCTTTGAAGGGTGGACTAGGCTCTGGCATCAGTGCATCGCTTCCCAAGGGGAGTAGTTCAAAGGTGGCCATAGTGATATTCAGCAATGAGGTATGTAGCACTTTTTCTAGGATGAGTTCACTACCTTAATTGACAGACCTCGTATAAATGTGTAACCACTATGCTGTACACCTGAAACTATTATAAAATAACTTTGAATGTCAATTATAACTGAAAAAAGTAAATAATAAAAAAGCAAATTCCTGAAAAAATAATATAAATAAGCTGTTATAAAAAAATAAAAATAATAATAATTCCAAATATACAGGAGTACAATGAATATTAAATCCACTTGTCTAGTTTAACCAACTGCTATCATTTTGCCACATTTATTTGCGTGTGTGCTCACTTTTCCTCCTTTCCTTCCTCTCTCTCTCTCTCTCTCTCTCTCTCTCTCTCTCTCTCTCTCTCTCTCTCTCCACACACGCACCCGCACACATCCCCTTAATTTCTTCTGTAGAACCATTTGAAAGTAAGTTGCTAACTTTTAATACTTTATCCTGAATATTTTATTACCCAAGAACTTTAATACCTTTATTACCTAAGAACAAGAAAAATCCAACACATAGTCAGAACATTATACAATAAATTTAATATTTATGTAATATTTTCTAATATACAGTCCATATTCCAGTTTTCCCTATTTAAAAAAAAATCCATTATAGTTTTCTTTTTTAAAAGTCTACGATCTCGTCAATGTTAATGTATTGTATTTGGCGGTCATTTAACTTTAGTCTCCTTTCATATAGAACATTCTTCCCATATCAACTTTTTTTTTTAACTTAATGCAGACATTTTTAAGTTTTGTGTAGTTGTCTTCTACACTAGGTTCCAATATAGATTGTATAATGGTTTCCTCATGATTAGATTCAGGTTTAACATTCTTGGTGAGTATACTACATAGATTATGTGTGCTACTCACTGCATCCTTCAGTACATACGAGTACTTTATGCCAGTTTGCCAAATTAGTGACAATGTGCTATTCATGATGCACACACACAGGTCTGGTGTCTGCTAGGTCTTTACATTTTAATGGTACTTGCTGCCTTGTTATTAGTAAGTAATCTGTATGGTAATACTTTGAAATTATGTAAATATCCCATTTCAATACAATGCTTCACCCAATTATTTTTAACTATAATACAATGTTAGTTTTTAAACACTAAACTTATACAGTGATTTCAGTTGCTTCCAGGAGAGAGAATCTATTTTGGTGATGCTGAAACTGAAAAAAAAAACCATGAAAAAAATACACAAGAAAAAGTAGATAAATTAGGCTCCATCAAAACTTAAAACTTTTGTGAATCAAAGGATATTATCAAGCAAATGAAAAGACAATCTACAGAATGGAAGAAAATATTTGCAAATTATGTATTTGATAAAGGTTTATAAATATATAAACAACTCATAACTCCACAGCAAAAAGACAAGCAACCTAATTAAAAATGGGCAGTTGCCTTTAATTGTCATTTCTCAAAGGCTAAATGTCCAACAAACTGATGAAAAAGACGTTAAACTTCATTGGTCATTAAGGAAATGCAAATTAAAACCACAATGAAATACCACTGCATATCCACTATGATGATTATATATAAAAAAATGAAAATTAAAAACATACTAAAAAAACCAGTATGGTAAGGGTGTAGAGAAATAAGGCCCTTTGTATATTGCTCGTGGGGATTTAAAATGGGGTGGCAATTTTTCAAGAAGTTAAACATAAAATTACCATATGGCCCATCATTTCCATTCATAGGTATGTACACAAGAGAATTGAAAACATATGTCCACACAGAAACTTGTATACAAATGTTTATAGTGGCATTAAAATATGGAAACAACACAAATGTCCATCAACAGATGAACTGATAAACAAATTGTAGCATATGCATACAATGAAATATTATTCATCCATAAAAAGGAATGAAGTACTGATACATGCTACAACTTTAGTGAACCTTGGAAACATTATGCTAAGTGAAATAAGCCAGACACAAAAGGACAAATGTTTTATGATTTCTTTAAATTAAATTTCCATAATAGGTAAATCCTCTGCTGGATAGAAAGAAGAGTAGTCGCTGCCAGAGGATGGGGAGAGGAGGGAACGGGGTGGGGCGTATTCTTCTTGGGTGATGAAAAAGTTTTGAAACTAGAGAGGTGATAGTTGTGCATCATTGTGAATATATGCACTAAACAACACTGAAAGGTACAATTTAAAATATGTGTATGAAGTTGTATGAGCCATATGAATTTCAGTTCAGTATCAGTTAATTCAAAACAAACAGGTGGCAGGATTTGGCTTGTGGGCCATAGTTTCCCAACCTTCTAAAGTAGTGGTTTTCAAACTGCAGGCCAAGACCCATTAGTAGGTTGGGAAATCACTTTAGTGCAGAGGTGTCCAAACTTTTTTCAACGTTGTTCACCAAGGGCCATATGCGGTAAAACACACAAACAGCCGGGCCACTCACGCGAGGTGAAGCACGTATTGCCTCACCTGGTTTATTTAAGTAAACTAAATGTATTTTTGGAATTTGCTGCGGGCCAATAAAAAATGGATTGCAGGCCGCAGTTGGCCCGCGGGCCGCAGTTTGGACAACCCTGCTTTAGTGGGTCACAAACAGCAATTTTAGAAAAAGGAAAAAAGAATGAAATAAAGTGTATCAGGGGTGTCATAGACAGTAAAGAGTTATTGTTTCATGAAATATTTATTTCAGTTATGCATATACGTGTAGGTATGTTGGTTCTGGTTAATGACGTGATATATATATTTATTTCTGTTGGCCATGGTTAATGTACCATGTTTCTCCGAAAATAAGACCTAGCCAGACAATCAGCTCTAATGCATCTTTTAGAGCAAAAATTAATATAAGACCCGGTATTATATTATGTTATATTATATTATATCATGTTATATTACATAATATAAGACCGGGTCTTTAAAATATAATATAATATGACATGATATAATATAATATAACATAACATAATATAAGACCGGGTCTTATATTAATTTTTGCTCCAAAAGATGCATTAGAGTTGATTGTCTAGCTAGATCTTATTTTCGGGGAAACACGGTATTAGAAAAAGCCAGTAGTCTTTCCCTCCTGTGTGTCTCGTTTACTACTTTCACTTATGGTCATCAAATGTGTAGAGGTTCCCCCCCATTAAGGAATTCTCTGTGACACCAGCTGGGTGTTCTACAGTTTAACTCAATTCTGTCACTATCCATCCGATGATAGTGTCAGATCCCACAGGTTAAGGGCTAATTCCCACAAGACTTCCCCCCAGTACACACACCCTACTGCAGACGTCAGCTGCAAGCTGTAGGTCCCCAGGTTACCACAACTTCTGTCTGGTTTGGCTACAAATATGAATTTTCCACAGCCACTCCTTAGGTTTGATAAATTTGCTAAAGCAGCTCACAGAACTCAGGGAAACACTTAATTACATTTACCAATTTATTAAAGGATATGATAAAGGATACAGATAACAGCCAGGTAAAGAGACACATAGGGCAAGGTGTGGGAGGGTCCCTAACCTAGCACAGGAGTTTCTGTCCCTGTGCAGTTAGGCTGTGTCACCTCCCAGTGTGAGTATGTTCACCGACCTGGAAGCTCTCTGAACTCTGTATTTGTCGAATTTTTATGGAGGCTTCATCAACATAGGCATGATCAATTATTAACTCCCTCTCCAGCCCTTCTCCCTTCTCAAGAGAATGGGGGTGAAGATAACAATTCCAACCTTCTAATCCTGGCTTGGTCTTTCTAGTGACTGGTCCCCATCCAGGAGCTGTCCAGTAGCCCACCCAGATTCTCCTCATTAAAACAAAAGACACTCCTATCACCCAGGAAATTGCAAGGGTTGTAGTAGCCCTGTTACCTGAAAGACCAAAAAATAGAACAAAAGATGCTCCTAGTATTCTTAAAACTTAGGAAATCCCAAGGGGTTTAGGAGTTCTGCACAGAAACAGGGATAAAGAACAAACATATATTTCTTATTATAAATCACAATGTTATAGTTAAGAAAATTGCAAAGCCATTTTTTACATAGTCTTTGTCCTATGTCTTGGATCAAGTCCAGTGACAAAGTCTAAAGCCAAACAGCATTTTCCACTTATTTTCTCTGGAGGCTCAATGTCTTTGGCTACTATCCAACATCCTCCTTTAGCCACAGTGAGGCCTAGGACATCCCACTCCCAGCATTGGACCCTAAACATCAGAGCGCTGTTTCCATCCTCCGGCCTTGTCTGAGCTTTCCAGAGTTCTGTGGACAGTGGGCAATCACCATGACCAAGTCCATTTGATATCCTCTCATGGGAGACACAGGAACCTCTTCCTGCTTGTTTACAGAAGTTTGATGATCCACCCTGAAATGCATGCCTTTCCCAGGCAGGGACTGAAGGCCTTAGAGCTGACCCTGATCCCTGCGTGTAACTCTTTTAACACGTTTTTGCTGCCCACCCCATGCCTCTAATTATTTGTAGATTTCTGGTCTTGTCAACATTCAGACCCAGTTTCTGCTGGTCTCCTGGCTGATTCAGCCCCAGTGTTTTGTTCATAGCTCTCATTTCTCAGCTTCCCCACCTCTTCCATGATGACTGTGTCAGCTTGCTGGGGCTCTGAGAGGAATGAGTGTGGATGTGCACATGTGGATGTGCTCGTGAGTCTGTGTGAACCTCTGCTCGTCTGCCCTGCTCCCACCCCTTCTGTAGGACAAGAGAACCTGGAGGCCATGGATAAGCCACTCAGGGAATGGCGTGGACAGCTGGACAGCAGGCCGATATGTATTTGATGTGTGCTCTGAGGTTTTACTGTGTTTCCCTGAAAATAAGACGTAAGCTGGACCATCAGCTCTAATGCGTCTTTTGGAGCAAAAATTAATGTAAGACCCGGTCTTATTTTACTATAAGACCCGGTCTTATACAATATAAGACCGGGTCTTATATTAATTTTTACTCCAAAAGACGCATTAGAGCTGATGGTCTGGCGAGGTCTTATTTTCAGGGAAACACAGTAGGTGCACAGGAGACACCTTAAAGACCAGGGTTGATTTTCCAACCTGCTGGGATCTTTATAACACAAGATATACAGGTAGTTTGTTCCATGCAGTGTCAAAGCAATATGGGAAGTTGAGAGGGGGCTTAGGACCAAGACCCTGGGAAGCTGTGACTGGATTGATGGCAGCTAGGGCCACCCCCTCTGTGGCTGCCTGCCCAGCAGGCCTCCTGATTTGAGGTCCCTGGTCTGCAGGTGCACGCCAATCAGTGGCCTGTCTCCTACTAGCACCGTTCTTTTCTATTATGGTCCCTGTGTTAACATACCAAGTGCTAATAGCTATACAACATTGCCAAGGCCTGACACTATGTCAGGCACCACGAAAGGAAAAAATCGCCATGGATCTCCTCTGATTCTGGCAAAGATCCTGGACTACCTCAGAGTTCCTGTTACAACCAAGTAGAGCTTTTCTGTCTTCCTCACCACTAAACCCTCAGGCTTGGGTTAGCCTGCCAGAATAGGGCTTCTCAGGAGGACACTGCAGTGTGGTGCTCATTTACTGAGGTATAGAGATAAAGAGAAGAAGAAAGTAAGGAGATAAGAACCCTAGGGAGCTATAAACGGGACTAAGAACATGAGTCAGAACCACATGCCCTGGGAGCCGGAGCCAGCAGCTCTCACTGTATCACTTCACTGGCTGAGACCCACAGCCTTGGCTGCCAGCCTTCCAGGCACAGCCACTCTGCTCAGGGCCAACCATCGAGGGAAAGCCAGAGGCGGGACCTGTCAGTGTGGGCCGAATCCACTCTGAACTGTGTCCCCTGAAAATCCCACACATTTGTCTTGCTACGTGAATTCATAATATCAGAGCCCATTTTGATGACAGACTGGCAAAGGTAACAAGGTGACTGAGAGGCTGGGCAACCATAGTGACCTAATACAATAATTGTCATTTATTTAGCTCACAATTCTTCAATTGCAGAAAGTATCAATGGGGAAGGTTCAGAAGGTTCATCTCTGCTCCATGTAGTACCCGTTAGGGGTGGGGGGTGAGGGTGGGGGAAGTGAACCGGGAGGATCTACTTCAGGATGGCTCACTTACATGGCTGGCAAGTTAGTGCTGGTTGGAAGCTGGAGGTTCAATTAAAACTGAGGGACTGGGGACCTCTGTTTCTGTCTACGTGGAACTCTCCATGTGGGCTCCTCTGCAGGTTACTTGAGCCTCCTCACAACAGGGTGGCTGGGTTCTAAGGCTGAGCAACCCAAAAGAGCTGTGCAGGAGCTGTATGACCTTTTATGGCTGCCTCAGCAAAAGTCAGGTAGCATCACTTCCGCTTGAGTCACAAGCCCACCTAGATTCCAAACGAGGGGTCATAGACCCCACCTCTCCGGGGGGGAGGTTCGGGGGGTGTGGATGCCAGAGTTACCTCATTTGAAGAGCACGTGGGATGGAAGAAATTGTGACCATTTCTGGAAAATACAATCTCCCTATGAGCCATGGAGAAGGAACAGACACATTTACATTTAGACAGTACCACATACTCATACCCCTAAGGGACTTGAAGTGGTAATGGGTAAGAAGGTCAGGTGCTGAGGCGGTGAATCTTGCCACTGGCACAAGAAACCTTGTTTGTACTCTGGGTGTGGCAGGGGGAGGGATCACAAGGCTTTGGATCTAATTTTTGATAAATGTGAGAGACCCTTTGTAAGAACAATCCTAATGGGATTTGTGTGCATTGAGTCTCCCCATCCCCTCCCGAATGTCCGTCAGCTCTGCAGAAATCCCTGAATAATCCTCACTGTGGAGAGATCAGAAATATGTTCCTACTGAACAGCCAGGCAGAGGCAGAGCTGAGCACAGGAGTCAGAGGTAAAGCCCCAGTAGTGGGCACATTGGCCTCTGCAGGTTATTTCCTTTTAAATCTCGGGGGCCAGGAACAAGCCACATCTAGGGAGATGCCCCCAGCCTGGTGCTCCTTGTGGGAACATGAACAGGCTCCAGAACACAGAGGCAGCTGCTTGTTCCAGAAATGAAGCTGCCCCTCTAAAGGTTAGTTGCCTTCAGCTGTGTTGGGCTAGAAAGCAGTTTCTACCATGTTTCCCCCAAAATAAAACTTAGCCAGATAATCAGTTCTAATGCATCTTTTGGAGCAAAAATTAATATAAAACCTGGTGTTATATTTATATTATATTACATTATATTATATTACATTATATTATTATATAAGACCCAGTCTTCAGTAAAATAAGACCAGGTCTTATATTAATTTTTGCTCCAAAAGACGCATTAGAGCTGATTGTCTGGCTAGGTCTTATTTTGGGGGAAACACGGTAAGAGCCATTGTCCTTCTGATATTTCTCTCTCAGGCTGCACAGGCTGAAATCTTTCCTTTGCATCAGGTTAGTACTCTACTGCCCTGAGGCCCAGGACTACTGTCCACAGATGATTCTCTTCTGTCTCCCATATCCCACCCTCTCCCACACTGTGGGAGGTCACTTTGTGTGTTCCTAGGATTCCAGCAAGCCAGCTGGCTCCTTTTTAATGTCCCGGAGCCTGAGAAAAGTCACGGTGGTAACATTTACCTGGTTGGCCTGGGGATATTTATAAAACCCAAGAGCTTGGAAGCAGACTGTGTGGGTGTGAGCTATATGAACTTCCCTCAGGAGGACTTGCCAACTTGGAAATTCATAGTTCTTCCGGAGCCATATTTTTCAAAGGGAAGGCCAAGGGTCACCTATTTAGAATCTTACCTGGAGATGTTATTAAAAATACAGATTTCAGACCTACTGAATCTGGAATCTCTGATTCTGGCATTTGCATTTTAGTAAGTACAGGAGTCCTGAAGTTTGAGACCCGGTCGTGGTCCCATACCTGCAATCTAGAATGCCAAGTGCAGTAGTTCTGTTTCCCTCCGTTGGTCATCTACTATGTGCCGTGGGCTGTGTTAGGTGCTGGAGATTAGAGGATAAATAAGACATGGTACCAGCCCGGGAGGGGATAAATGTTTCTAGAAGTTCCTGGCTAAGGGTTATCATCTGAAAATGAGGATTCACTTCCCTGAGCCTTCTCTTCACCTTCTGTCAGGGTTTTGGAATTACTTCCTGAGAGATTGTCTGCAAATGCTGACTAGCTTATAGACATGAAAGTCAGTTTGGTAGGTATCCTGGGGAATTGATACCATCTGGTTTTGCAATCTGGGACATGTGGCTTTTAATAATAACCATACTTTATTTTTATATGGCACTTTTGACTGTCCCTGCGAATAGACATACCTACAAGTGTTTCTTCCATACACAGAATGCTTTGGGTAGCTGTTCACCCATTTCTCAAAGCTCTTTCTTTTCCAAGGCTCTTTTAGGTTTTCTGATTGTACCAAAGATAGTCTCACTTTCTGTAACAAATAAAGAAAAGGGAAAAAAAAAAAAAAAGAAAAAGCAGAATGGTGAAGAAGAGTCCCAGATAGAGAGTAAGATGACCAGGATTCAAATCCTCTCTCAGCCACTTATGATGCTTGAGACTTAGAGTGCACCTTTCTGCCTGCATTTTCTCATCTGCCACACTGATACCTCCCGCCTACCTCATAGGGATCTAGTAGATAAAGCAGGTGAGGGTGCTTTAAAAACTGAGCCATGGGACATCCCGGTGGCTCAGGTGGTTGGAGCATTGTGCTCTCGATTCCCACATGGGCCATGAGCTGCGCCTTCTACAGCTAAGATTGTGAACAACGGCTGGACCCGGAGCTGGGCTGCTGTGAGCAGCCCGAGGACTGCATGAGCTGCTGTGTGCTGCCATGGGCTACCGTGTGCTATCATGGGCTACCGTGAGCGGCCTGCAGCCAGCGAGAGCTGTCATGAGTTGTCATGAGCTGCTATGAGTGGCTGACCATCAGCCGGCAACTGGCCACTGACTGCCTCAGCCTGGTGGAGCGCAAGGCTCATAATACCAACATGGGCCAGAGAGCTGTGTCCTATAAAATTAGGCTTGAAGCGGAGTGTGGGGAGGAGAGGAGGACAGAAAAAAATAAAAAATAAAAAAACTGAGCAGCAACCACACACATGCAAAGCATTATAATCAGTAACAGCAACTCTATGCCTTGGTTTCAGAGTTGCCTACAGGTCCCAGCTGAATAGTGGTCAGTAAGAGGCAAAGCAAAAATGAAGTGAAATGACTGACCACATTGTTGTGGCTGCTCACTCATGGGTTGTGAAAGCATTCATGAGGCAGGTAGAAATACAGAAGGAAGATTTATTAAAGGAAGAGAAGGGTCGGCTGGAAGAGTCTGGCAGAGTCTGCTGGAAACTACTGTGTAGTCTGAAGTTTTTATATTTTCTAACCAGGATGTAAATTGCTTCAGCTTGTAGTGGAATTTTCTGTTGAGTTCAGCTTTGTCCATTGAGGTGGGGGACGGTGTGGTTAAACTGGTTATCACAGCCTTTGCATATATTATGTAGATTTAAATTGGAGCCAGGAGTGGATCCCATACAGATTAAAACCTCTCCCTAGTCACAGGGCCAGTACTGGGCCAAAGTAAACAGAACCATTGAAACTGCATAGTAAATAGATAGTAAACAAAATCATTAAGGTTTGGTAAGAGTGAAGGGAGGCAAAGAAAAGAAAGCTTTCAAAAATTCCTAAGCTAAATTACACTTGTTGAATGGAATTATCCAGAGGTCCAAATCTCAAAATAGAAGATTTTGTGCCACTATTACAATTCTCTGTCTTATAACATATGTCAAGTCTTAAATCCTGACTCCACAAATACCGGTGTCCTGTATTCCAGTTAATCCTCATAGCAAGGTTGAGGTTATCGGTACAGAGAGGTGATTAGACAAGATATTTTCTGGGCCCTCTTCCAGCTCTAAAATTACATCTATTATTTATCAGAAGAGAAAACTGAGTTGAACTGAGCTGAAGGGGGGTTAAGAGACCTAGCAAAGGCCACAGGACTCATTAAGGACAAAAGTCAAGATGCAGCTGGGGCCTCTGGCCTCCCACCTACACTCTTCTCATAAACTACATTGTTTCATTCCAGCCCCTCCCTGACCAAGCAAATACTGGTTCTGATTTCCAGAAAGGGGCCTCAGAGACTACCTTTTCCAGTCTCCAACCACCTGGCAAAACCATATCCAACAGATCGGTTTTCTAGGAAAGAACATCCCAAAATGTCTATACCAGCAAATTGATCCCCGATTCCAGCTATGTGGGCCTCTTTCTCAGATTGGAAAGCACCTGGCCTTTCTCCAAGGAAGAGAGCACACCTCCACGCTCTGTCCCCAGTAGGTCTGATGCCTAAAGAGGGATCCCTGCCTATCCCACTCCTGGCTTCTCTTTCTGAGCTGCTTTGCCACCTTCTGGAAGAACAGAAGGAACTGTTGCTGCTTTAGCATTTTAAATGTTAATGATTTGTATTATTTTAAAATCTATTTGTGTGCCTGGAGGCCTCTTTGCCAGTGTCCCAGTGACTGAGGGAATGGGTAAAGAAATAAACTGGGAGACTTCAGCAGAATCCAGGACTGTCATTCCCTGGAGGGCAGCACGGAACCTGAGCATCCAGCCTCCCAGCCACAGGCGGGGTGCCCCCAGGAAGTGGGGAGGAGGAGTCAGCCCCCACAGGGCCCTGCTCCCCCATTCTGGCCTGGGGTGGACCCTGCTGAGCAGCAAGTCAGTTTTGCTGATGAATATTGCACCAGATCTTGTTCTGTCAGGAAAACGTGCCTTCCTCAAGAGACATTAAATATTAATAGCAGCAATAGTAGCAGAAGAGGCAGCAGGTAAACAAAACCAAGTTATCAGATGTTCATTTTAAGGACAACTGTGTTAACACCTGAGAGCAAAATGGGCATTTCAAGAGCAGGGCAAAAGCATTTAACTCCTTGGGTCTCTGCTTTTCAGTGGGTTGACCAAGAGGGGCAAATGTTCTGTACTTTATCTGTCCCAAGTCACAGACGTGGGGCTTCTCACCTTTCCCTGCCACAGCTCAGGATTTCTGGGGAAAAAACAAATTCATCTTGGGGTGACTCATGCCTCTGGGCCTTGGGTTGTGGGGGCTGTGGATCACTTTTGGGACACTGCTGAGTCACACCCTGAAATGAGGCCTCGTTCTATTCATGGGCGTCCCTCAGGATGGCCCAAGTTTAGGAGGACAACAGGCTCTTGCAGAATACCAGAGCAAAGATTTCCAGGACAGAAAGGGGCCTCAGAAACTACCTTTTCCAGTCTCCAACCGCCTGGCAAAACCATATCCAACAGATGGGTTTTCTAGGAAAGAACATCCCAAAATGTCCAATGCTGGAATGGGAAGGGGTGTAGCTCACACACCTAGAAGCTGTGGAAGGCCTTTCTGGGTCAGAGAGGGAAGGGTCTTCGTCTCCAGAGACTGAGGCCAGGGCAGAAAAGCCTCAAAGCTGACCTGCCATCCACAGGAGACCGAAGGTGCATTCTGTAAGGATAAGAAGCTTGGAAGTCGTAGCAACTGAATCTGCTCATACTATAGTCTGGGTAGCTTCATTTAGAATCCAGTTAATTCATACATTCGTGCATTCAGATATATTTACTTTGGGCCTACGGTGTGCCATGCCCTGTGACAGGTGCTTCGTATACAGTAATGAATAAACCTGACAAGGTCTCTCTCTGGCTTCACCAAATCTACATGCGGCAGGGAAATCAGACAAGTAAATAAGCAATCACTATTAGGTTGGTGCAAAAGTAATTGAGGTTTTTGCAATTATTATCTTTAATCTTTTAAATCGCAATTACTTTTGTACCAACCTAATACATAGGTATAAGTACTCCGATACCAAGAATACAGGGTGCTACGGGAGCTGGGGTGCAGGGGCATCCAACCTGCCTGGAGTGCAGGGGTGATGTGAGGCTTCTCAGAAGAGCTGATGCAGGAGCTGGGTCCTGATCTCTAGCTGTGTGATTTGCTGGGCTTAAGGGGGGACAGAAAGGGGCAAAAGTAGCAGGCAGGGTCACAGAGACACAGGATTTTAGGGGGTGATGGAACCAGACCTCCTGATCTCCCAAAGCACCTCAGCCAAAGCAGTCCGCAACCATTTTCTGTTCCATCAGGACAATCTCCAACTCAGTCATTTGTGTACACTGCAGAGGCAATAGCAACTGAGGCCATGGACTCTTCTTCTTTTGTTTACTCCTGAATCCATCTTCTGCTGAAACCCTGCCAAGGATAGGTTGCTCACTGCCTCCTGAGGCAGCAGCCCTGGTTGTTGGTCAGTTTTTCCTGATATCCAGATCTGAGCCTTGTCACTTCCTTCTGCAGGCCCTGGTTTGGCCCTCGTGGACCTAGGAAAGTGAACTACTAATTCTTCTTGATGGCCCTTTACACACTTGAAGTCAACAATCATGATTCTTCCAAATCTTCTCTTCCCTGGGATGAATATTTCCTGCTCCTTCAACCACTTCTCATATGATTTGATTTCTATTTTTGTCATTAGCCCAAACCCTCTCCTTTTCTAGTTTGTCATTGTCTGAAAGTGGTGACCAAACTGGTCATAGCGTTTTGCATTAGTCTGGCTGGAGCAGAAATCAGAGAGCTAGTCCCTCCTTTGTTCCAGACACTCTGTTGTTATTAACACAGCCCAAGATTACACATTTTTTATAAGAAGTGGTTTGTCACGGTTGGCTCATGTCAAGCTTGTGGTTCAAAACAAATGAACAAAGCCCATAGTTTTTTCCTTTAATCTATGTGTGAAAGCCAGATGTCCCCTGTTTATAAGTCTGCTATTGATTTCTTGAATCCAAGTGTAAGACTTTACATTTTCCATCCCAGATTTCATTTTATTGGTTTCCATCAGTGTTTTATTCTGCTGGTAATTTCGAGTTTGGTGTCTGTCACTGACATGCTAAGTGCCTGCCTTGTCAGTTTTATGCCCCATGCATATTTGATCAACATGCTCTGCGTTGTCATCCCTGGCATCAGTGAGCCCTCAGAACTGAGCTGGTAAAGTCCATATGAGGGCAGGAGAAAGGCGGAGTGGGCCGCCCCTTGCATCAGTGACACTGGGCTATTCAGTGATTGTCATGTTATAATTGGCAAGTGTGAAGGCAGCAGTGTGTTTTGTGCTTCAGGCCCCTTCCCAGGCTAGGTTTAATTACAATGGGATTTATGATCGTAGCTTGTAGGAGGGAATAGATGTGACTGTGTCTCTTTCATACTCTCTTGCTACCGAGGATTTCTAAAGAAGGAGGAAAGACAAGTGGGCCTGGAACCAGGAACTCTGCAGGGTGGAGAGGTGGCCACAAGTGGCTTGACGAGTTGCAGCTGCCGAGGTTGCCCTAAGAGATATACAACATGAATAGTCATAGTTTTGTTCACTTAGGTAGTGCTTTCCTAGCCTTATCTCTTCACGGCAGCCTTGGCAGATAGGGAAAGGAAGACTCATTCTTTATTTATTGTGTGTGTGTGTGTGTGTGTGTGTGTGTGTGTGTTTCTGAGTTTATTTATCTTCAGTTACAGTTGACAGTATTGTTTTATGTTAGTTGCAGGTGTACAGCATAGGGATTAGATATTTATATAATTTATGCAGTGATTGCCCTCCTCCTCCACAAATTAGTCAAGTACCCACCTGGCACCATACATAGTTATTACAATATTATTGACTCTATATCCTATGCTTTATTTTATGTCCCCTTCACTATTTCGTAACCACCAGTGTGTATTTTTTAATCCCTTCTGCTCTTTAACCCATTCCCCTCTACATCCCTCCCGTCTGGCAAGTTTGTTCTCTGTATCTATGAGTTTTTCTGTTTTGTTTATTCATTTATTTTGTTCTTTAGATTGTACATATAAGTGAGATCATAAGATATTTGTCTTTCTCTGACTGACTTATTTCACTTGTCTTAATACCTTCCAGGTCCATCCAAGTTATCACAAATAGTAAGAGTTCATTCTTTTTGTGGCAGAGTAATAGTCCATTGTATATTTGTACCACCTCTTCTTTATCCAATTGTCTATTGATGGGCCCATGGGTTGCCTCCATATCTTGGCTATTGCAAATAATGCTGCAGTAAACATAAGGGTGCATATATCTTTTCAAGTTAGTATTTTGGATTTCTTAGGGTAAATACCCAGAAGTGGAATCGCTGGGTCATGTGGTAGTTCTATTTTTAACTTTTTGCGGAACCTCCACACTGTTTTCCATAGTGGCTGCACCAATTTGCAATCCTACCAACAGTGCACGGTGGTTCCCTTTTTTCCAGATTGAGTTGAAAATGGATTTGCTGCTGATTCAAGGTCCCACTGGAAAGTCAGGAATAGAATTGGGGCTGGAATCTGGATCTTGGACTCTGATTTCAGCATAAAGCACACTGCCCCTCCAGCATTATTCACAGGACTACATCTCTGCTTCTCACTCATTCCTCTCTGACCACCAGTATTTATGAGATAATGTGTATGACAGCACGTTGTACACTAAAGACCAGCAGTGCTCTCCGTAGTTTCAGTTGTTATTACTAAGGACTTGCTGTGGCACCATGTGGGATGCAAAGTGTGTCATACGCTATCCTGGCTTTTCAGTAGGAGTGATGTTTAATAATGTCAGGAATTCACCCAGCCTCGAGGCTCATCTTGACTTACAATCCATAACTGGAGGCGGGGGGGGCGGGGGTGGAGTTGGAGAAAGGAAAGTACTAGCTTGTGTGTCTATTGCAACCTAAAGACAAGGAACTCGCAGTAGAAAAAGGCTAACCCCTTCTTTCCTTCTTTCCTTCCTTCCTTTCCTTTCCTTCCTTCCTTCCTTTTTTCCCTCCTCCTCCCTTCCTTCTTCCCTCCATTCATTGATACTCCCATTTGTTTGTTTCTATTAGCAATTATTGAACACTTATTGTGTGCCAGGCAGTGAGCTAGGTGCTGTGCATACACAGGTGAACAGACAGATGCAGTTTCTGGCCTCTTGGGACTTAGAATCTAGTGGAGGACACAGAGGACTAAGCACTTACCGAAAAGTGTCAAATACGTCCTAAAAGGGGATGTATGAGGTGCCGCAGGGTCGCTTAACAGGGGCCTGTGTCCTAATCAGGGTGTTAGGAAATCCTTCCTAGAAGAAATCATGACTTAAACTGAGAACTGAAGTTTAAATAAAAGGAAGGACTTAGCCCAGGTGAAGAGAATTTGGGACGATAATGTAGTCAAAGGAGAAAGTATGTTCAAAGGTTTGGGGCAAGGGAGAACATGATGTTTTTATGAGAGGTAGGAAGACAGTGAAGTAGGAAGAGATGAGCAGGGAGAGGTAAGCAGGGGCCAGATCATAAAGGGCCTTAGGAATCCTATTGAGAAGGGTTGGACTTTAGCCTAGCACAGGGGAAAGCTACTGAAGAGTTATAAGCAGGAAGGAACATGATCGGATTTCTGTTTCAGAGAGATTTCTCCAGCTGCAATGAGGAGAATGAGTTGGAGGGTGTCTGTCGTGCAGGGAGCCCTGCTCACTGCGCCATTTGTCACGCGGGGGACCCTGCTCGCTGCATCATTTGTCGTGCAGGGTGTCAGGCGGGGTCTCTGGTCCCGCTCCCCACATAAGAACGCAGGATGTGGCTAGGCCAAAGAGGAACACCCACGGAGCTATAGGTAGGGGAGTCATACCATTATAGTCTCACTGGAGGCTTGATCCACATGACCTGCAACCTGCTGTCTGCTTCTCTGCCTGCCACCCAACCGACTGACCAACCAACGCAGCCCCGGCAGTTATATCAGTGGCTAATTGGCTAACTGGTTACAGCTGACGGCCATCTACTACCCAAGTCAGTACCTTTCCACATGAGGCCGAGAGCCTGGAAACTGCTCTCTGGGACTGTGTCCCCACAGAGGGGGTAGGTGTTCAGTTTGGGTTCTGCTGAGTCTGAAGTGACTCTGGGCTTCCCAGTGGAGCTGCCCATCCTATCGATCACCTGGTAAGTGGTTATGGAACTCAGAAGAGAGGTGCAGGCTGGAAGCAGGAATGTACTATGTCTCTTCTAGCATTCAGCACTATTGCCAGTCCTGTCCAGATGCCAGGAGTCAGCTTTGCAAGCAGTAATCAAAGCTGTGTGTATGGGTGTTACTGGTGGGGGGGAGGGGAGGGGAGGGGGAAGAAGAGGGTCTCAGACAGAATCCTAAGGAGCACCGAACTATGAGGGCAAGCACGTAACCCAAGAACAAGAAGAAGCCCTTTTTGGAGTCAAAATGGAATCCAATAGAAGCAGTGAGTCTTCTCTCAAAAAAACGGAAAAAGAGACTGGAAGCTTATGAACCCCCCAAAGGCTGATCAGTGAACTGAGGTGAAGAAACCCTGCTAAGGCACCTCCCTAGAAGGAGGAAAGGTCTCCATCCCTTCATGCTCCTCTTCCCTTCCCTAATTTTCGGTTTCTCTCTCCCTCTCTCTCTCTCTCTCTCTCTCTCTCTCTCTCTCTCTCTCTCCCTCTCCCTTTCTCCCTCTTTCCCTCTCTCCCTCCATCCCTCTTTCTTTCCCTTCACATTTCCTTTCCTAGACATTAGTTTTTCTCACTAATGATTTCCCAGTGTCAAGTATGGAGAATGACATTTGCCAGAGGGGTGGGGATTCTCAAGTCCCCATGGCCCCAAACCACAGGAAAGGAAGTGTCACACTTTTACAGCATTATCTCACACCAGGCTCCAAAAGTGCCTCACCAGCTCCCTTTCCTGGGGCCAGTGGATATTTTGCTACTTTTGAAATAGAGCTGGGGAGACTGAAGCAGAAAATAGGACTCAGCCTCCTCTGGGTTCCAACTTTAATTTAATTCAAATGAATGAAGCGTACTCTTCCTGACCCCTTTCTTCATGTTGAGCACATTGGATTCCAGGTGGGAGAAATAACCCAAGAAAAAGAATCAAGGCAGGACCGTCCTGAGCAGAGAAAGGGCTTCAGGTTGCTCAAATACTGGGTGCACGGGAAATTGCCATGGTAGGAGATGAAGCAAAAGAGCAGCCTGGAGCCTGGTGGTGGTCCCAAATGCAAGGAGGGTAAGGAGTCTGGGCTATTCTGTACATAGTGCGGAGCTGGCAATGGTTTTTTAGATGGGAGTGACCATATCAGAGCTAAGTTAAAGGAACCAGAGCCTGATTTGCAGGAACCCAAACCTGGATTTGTACAATTATAGAACTCACTGATTTACTGAAAGTGAAGCAAATGCCTGCTATGTACTGGCTGAAAACTTGAACCAGGAGCTTCAAAGATAAAATGTAGTCCCTGTCTTGGAAGAGTTGGCACCTGGCTAGGGAAATAGAAACAATGTGTTAAATCGATGGGGAGGAAGCTCAGACCCTTGGCATCTCGACCCCTGCCCTTCTCTAACCCTGTGCAGGAATCCTTCACAGTGAGAAGGAGAAAAGCAGTTCTTCTGTCCCAGAGGCTTCCTGGAGAGAAAGCTTTCCCAAGCAGCCTTCTCTCTGACCAGAGCTAATGATGGATTCATAAGGATGGGTGGTTCTGCTGCACGATAGTTCTCAGGGCCCTAGCACAACAGCCCATTTGCACAGCCCTGAGCTGAGATTTTAGCTAGGAGGCTTAGAGAGGACATGGGCGGGGATTAGGATCCAAATCCTCCAAATATTTGCTGTGGGGACCTTTTCGTAGGGGAGAGAATGCTGAGGCTCTTTGGCGTTCAAATGGGCAGATTTGGGTCTAGCCAGGAGATTTCTCTCAATGACCAAATGACTTTCAAATGGAGGCCAGATGCCTCATGCCCATTGCAGACCTGGTGCCCTTAACGCGAGCCAGGGGCTGGGACGGCTTGCGGCTTGGCTGGGCTAATGTGAATTTAACAGGAAGGAGGAGGAGGAAGCAACTGCACACATGTGAGTCTCAAGAAACTGTGCAGGAACAGATGCTTCTAGAAAGGCAGCCTCTGTGGGGCATCCATTGGAAACGTGTGGACTGAAACCAGAGCGGAGACCATGCTGGTCCTTGGGGTTTCTTTCTTTCTGCTCACAGGTATGGCAACCTTGCCAAGTGTCTGGCAATGCTAAGACAGTGGAGAAAAAGAGGGCCCACTTCTTTCTTTTGCCACCCCCACCTCACCTCGTAGCCTTTTGGAAAGACAGGGTAGGGCCAAGAAATATGAGCCCAAAAGCCAAAAACTGAGTTCCAGAGTTTGATTTGTGACTATGGCTGTATCATCTGACCTCCATGGTCCCTATTTCCTTACTTATAGGAAGGAAAATAAGAACCTTCTTGTTCCTATCTCACCAAGATGATGCTAGGAGCCTGAATGAACAGAGTGCATCAGCAGGGAAAACTCTCTGGGTATGTGGAGTTCTAATCCAGAAAACCCAGCCCGGGGCGACCCTCTAGAGTGGGGTTCTGTGGGCAGGAGCATGCTCTCTGTGAGAGAGGGCACGACTTCCATCCTCAGTGCTGGGGCAGAAAATTACCACGGTGGCCCCCTCAGCGCCTTTCCAGTCCAGCAGTTACCTGTTAGAAGAGGGCTTGAGGAAATTCTGAATATAATTAAGTCAGTGTGGCTTTTTCCCCAACTGTCTGTCTAGACACACACCTGATTTGAGGAAAGGAAGGTCTTAAGTCATCTGCTTGCTGCTTTGAGTGCTGAGAAGCCTGATGTCTCCCTACTGCCAGTTCCCCTCTATTCTGATGCATCCTTCCTCCATCTCCTCACCAAGAAGAAAGACAGGGCTCAGCCCTGGAGCCATAAGACTGCAGCCCTGTGACTTTCACTGGAGTTCCTAGGAAAGCTGCCTCACACCAAAGGTGTGTTTGGCCTTGCTTCCTCCCCTGCATCTGTAAGTCAGTGGGAGACTTCCCACCCCCCACCCTTCTCCCTGCTTTTACCCCGGCATTTGGAAATGCAGAAAAAGCTCCGACTTGTGGTAAACTGAGGGAGGTGACCAACCGTCTCTATGTTGCTAAAGCATCCGTATTCAGGAGGAGATGCTCACCAGTTTCCATTTCCCCTGAGGGCAGACTGAGAAGATAGTCACAGGCAGAAGCAAGGCAGATTTCAGCGAGGGTTAGGAAAGAGCGTGGTGCTGAATAGAATGATTTGCTAGCCCCCTCGCTCCTCTTCTCTCCAGGGTTCTAAGTCAGGACACTTAACGTCCAGCTGTAAGTACAGCCTTGCCCCAGCATGCGATGAGTCCTGTCCTAGAGATGGAAGGAAGGAGGAAGAGAGTCTAACATGTCTAGAGCACTGTCTTTATGCTGAAGGTGAGCCAGGTGCTGTCATCTCCAGTACGCTCCTTGCCTCAGGCAGATAGATGTATATCTAGGACTGTGGTCTGTTGCCTCTTTCCCAGCCCAGAATCTGCCAGCACCCACCTTGGTCCTGCCTTGACTTAACCTCTTTGTCTGATCGCTTAAACTCAAGGCTGCTGTAAGACCTTCTTCACCTTGTTTTCTGCCTGCTTCCCAAACTGACTGCTTGGACCTTCTCCTCCTTTGCCATTATCCTGCCTAATTTCAGTTCCATGCTGCTCCCATCTGAATGGTTTCACGACTGGCTGATTCCTAGTTTTCACAAGAGTTGTAAATCATTGGGATGATTTGCTAAGAAAGAAGCTAGCCTCTTCCATCTTTATAGAACAAAGTAGTGCTTAAAGAAGCAAAACAATAGTTTTTTATCATTGTTGTTGTTTTTAAATTTAGAAAGACTATAGCACCTTTTATGGACACAGATAAAGCAGTATTTTCTGTAATCAGTCTGGCCTAAATAGACATGAGAGTGGGTGTGGGGTCAACTACATTGCCTCTTCCTAAAGACAACCTAGTAGGTGATGAAGGTTTTGGAGCCGGACACATCTAATTCAAATCCCAGCTCTGACATTCACTGCCTGTATATGACCTTGGGCCAGCTACCCGTCCTTGAGTGCTGTCTCTTTTCGTAAAGTCAGACTGATAATACCTACTTCTTAGTTGTGAATACAAGCTGACATACAGTATGTAAAGTAAGTCTTCAAGAAGACTGGCAAGCCTCTTTTACATATTATTACTCCCTCATGCTTGACCTTCTCCTTTTCCTTCAGGCCTCAGGAGTTGATAGTTATTTGTAGACACTCTTTTTCATACTCAAAGGTATTTCATTTCAAATTCAGATTTATGTGAAATGGAGGAGTTAGATAAGCTTCTCTCCCACCTAATACTGAAAATCAGAATTTATAAAATAGCAAATAAAGGGACAATGCCTAGATTTATTACAGAAGGATCCTTTTGGCATAATGATATTTGCCAAGGTATTTTTACTACAGAGCACCTTTGTCCCTATTAAAAGCTATTATCCATTTGATAGAGAAGCAAAGAAGAGAGGCTGAAAGCTAAAGACTTAAATATTAGGGAACTTTGTTTCCTAAAGGTCAATTAGAGAAAGGGTAGATCAGAAAAGTAAGATTTTGGGAAACTGGGATTTGATTTATAAAAACTCAAACCACTTGAGACAGTAACATTTGCGTAAAATAAAGTACACCTGAATTGAGAGGCACTGCACTACCCTGTACCTAGAATACAGAGCATATTAAATGTGTGTGTGTGTCTGTGTGTGTCTCTGTGATTGTGTGCATGCAGGGACAGTGAGGGAGTAAGAGGGTGAGATTGAGAAGCAAGGGCTCCTATTGGCATGACCATTAAAACTACTTCTGCTGGTCACAGTCACAGCATATGAAGGTTTGTTGAGGCAGAATGGGTTATGAAATCAATCAACACTGCATTTTGTGTTTCACTCTGGTTTATTGTAGACTGTTTTTTCTGGACATCCTCTGATGTGTCTTTAGCTGTGAGCAAACTAATATAGATTTTCCCATCACATTCCAGATCTCAAGGATGAGTCACCTGCAATCCTATACCTATGTGGGATAAGGAGTTATTTGGGATGGAGCTGGGGCTCCCAGACCCCAGGTCCAAGCAATGTGAAAGGTGGGAGCTGAGGGTGTTTATGTGTACCCTGCTTTGGTCAAGACTGGTAAGGAAATAAGCTTTTGCTTGGGAGATGATGGTACACGTCCATGGGTAATGGAGAAAAGGCAGAAGCGATCGCAGAGGGAAAGGAGGTATACTGACACCAGGCTAAGCAATTGGGACTTAATGAGGGTGGAGGTTGGGAAGTGGCAGGGAGGGAGGTAAACTGAAGATTTTAGTAATGTTTTAAGAAGTTTAATGTGGTTGTGGTAATGGGGTGCAGTAAGAGTTGAGGGGAAGATATTGGAATTAAAGGTACGTCATCAAAATGGCGGCGTGAGGTGAGCCTCTGTAAAGCTCCCCTGGAATTGACAACTAATCGAACAACAATAACTCCACAAAGGACTCCCTGCACAGCAGACAGGCAAGACGAGGAGGCCCGCTACTGAATTCACTGAAAGGTGAGCAAATCGCGCGAGCCGGGGGAGGAGGGAAGGGAGAAGTGCGGAGACGGAGCCGCGCGGGCAGGCGCAGGACGCAGACCTAGCTCAGTGCTCCGAGCTGCATCCCGGAGCTACCGCAGCTGCGGGAGAGGGAAGAACTCGGACTGCTAAGGCTCCACTTATGGCCCACAGGGCTGAGGGGGCAGCATGTAACACGGCTGAACCCAGCGATCACGGCAGAGACCTCGGAGCAAAGACTGAGGGAAGAAGACTGAAAATGGTACTTTAAGCCCTCACTGCCGAGCAGAGAACAGAAGCCGTAGGCACTGAGACTACCTGCCCCCTCTCTACCTTCCCAGAGCTCACCCCGCCCCCACCTGCCTGGTGCTAGAAGCGGAACAGTAGCAGTGTCAGATCAAAAGAACAGAATATTTGCTGTTCTGAGAACTGTGGTCCGCAGACACAGTTCTCAGGCCAACTAGTTCCGGCAAAGGGGAGGGAGCTGTGGCAGCAGGACTCGCTGTGGTGGTGGTCGCCGCCATTGCTCTGGGTCACCTCTCACAACTCACCCCGCCCCTGGCCCCACCTATCTGGGTGGATCCCTGCAGGAGTAAAGAGAACGGCTGAAACATACTGGCTCTGAATCCGGTGCAGTAAGAGCTTTGGAACTTCAAAAGCTCTCTGCATACCCACACAGACACTGCGCCCTGTGACCCAAGCGAACTATTAACAGAGGAGAAGCCCGTCTCCCAGGGAATCCCCCCAGTGTGTGAGAAGCTGGAATAGTGCAGAGAAAACATAGTACTACCGTGTGAGAGAAATAAAAGGCTGCAGTTGGAGAGAAAATAAAACATTCTACCAACAAGTACTGGAAAACAAAAGAAAGACCTCTTCCTAACAACCTGTCACAGAGGCCACTCCTGTAGATGTATAGGAAGAGAAATAATAAATCAGTAATTGCCATGAATAACCAAGGCAACAAGACAGCTCAGAAAGAAAGTGAAAAGTCTCCAGAAAAGGAACTTAAAGATATGGAAATATGTGACTTAAACGACAGAGAATTCAAGATTGCAGTTCTGACAAAACTCAACGAGATGCAAGAAAACACAGAAAGGCAGTTTAATGAACTCAGAAATGCAATCAAAGAACAACATGAGCATTTTACAAAAGAGATTGAAATTTTAAAAAAGAACCAAATAGAATTTCTGGAGATTAAGAACTCAATAGAAGAAATTAAGAATGAAATAACCAACTTAGGTAGTAGAATTGACCAGATGGAGGAAAGAATCAGTGACTTTGAAGATAGAAACCAGGAAATGACACGATTGGAAGAAGAAAGAGACTTGAGACTTAAAAAAAATAAAAGAACTCTACAAGAACTTTCTGACTCCATCAGAAAGAGCAACGTAAGACTAATGGGCATACCAGAAGGAGAAGAAAGACAGAAGGGAACAGAGAATATATTCAAACAAATTGTCAATGAGAAATTCCCAAACGTGTGGACAGAACTGGATCCTCGAATCCAAGAAGCAAACAGAACACCTAATTACCTCAATCCCAACAGGCCTTCTCCAAGGCACATTGTATTGAAGCTGTCTAAAATCAACGACAAAGAAAGAATCCTCAAGGCAGCCAGGGAAAAGAAGACGGTAACCTACAAAGGAAAGCCCATTAGATTATCATCAGATTATTCAGCAGAAAATCTACAAGCCAGGAGGGAGTGGAACCAAATATTCACACTATTGAAAGAGAGAAATTATGAGCCAAGATTAATGTATCCAGCAAAGATATCCTTTAGATATGAAGGAGGAATAAAGACCTTTCCAGAAATACAGAAGCTGAGGGAATTTTCTAATACACAACCTGCACTACAAGAAATACTAAAGGAGGCTATTCGACCACCATCAACAGGGACAATTTGTGGCAACCAAAACATAAAAAGGGGGAGAGTAAAGGCCTGAACCAGAATATGGGAATGGAGAAAGTAAGCGTGCTGAAGAAAATGGAATACTCTAAATATCAAACTTTATTTTACATAAACTTTAGGGTAACCACTCAAAAAAGAAATCCAGAACTGAAATATATATTGTAATAAAAGAAGAAACAGAGGGAAACATCATAGACTACCACCACACAGAAATGATAGACAACAACAAACAGTCAAAGAAACAATGGAGACACAGCCTTACCAGGAAACTAAAGATAGAATGACAGGAAATCCTCACATATCAATAATCACCCTAAATGTAAATGGACTGAACTCACCAATAAAAAGGCACAGAGGAACAGATTGGATCAAAAAACTAAACCCAACCATATGCTGTCTCCAAGAGACACATCTCAGCTAAAAGGAAAAGCATAGACTCAAAGTGAAAGGGTGAAAAATGACACTCCAAGCAAATGGTATCCAGAGAAAATCAGGTGTAGCCACAATGATATCAGATGAAATATACTTCAGGGTGAAAAAGGTAACAAGAGACAAAGATGGACATTTCCTAATGGTAAAGGGGACTACACAACAAGAAGACATAACAGTCATCAATACTTATGCCCCCAATCAGGGAGCACCGAAATATAGCAAGCAACTACAAACAGAACTAAAGGGAGAAATTGATCAAAACACAATTATACTAGAGGACTTAAATACGTCATTCACACCTATGGAAAGATCATCTAAACAGAAAATAAATAACGAAATAGCAGCCCTAAATGACACATTAGATGAAATAGACATAATTGACATATATAGAGCACTTCATCCTGAAACATCAGACTATATATTCTTTTCTAGTGTACATGGAATATTTTCAAGGATAGACCATATATTGGGACATAAAATCAGCGTCAGCAAATTTAAGAAGATTGAAATCATACCAAGCATATTCTCTGATCACAAGGCTTTGAAATTGGATATCAACTGCAAAAAGAAAGCAGGAAAAAACACAACTACATGGAGATTAAACACCATACTTTTAAAGAACGACTGGGTCAAAGAAGAAATTAGAGGAGAGGTCAAAAGATACATAGAAAGCGTAAGGGGGAAGGTGAGGTGATTAGAAAACAATCAGTAACCACAAGATGGCCATGGGGTTTTGAAAATTAATCTGGGGAACGTAATCAATAATGTGGTAAAGATTTTGTAGGGTATCCGTTAGACACGTGTCCCATTTAGCAGACCATCTCAGGGAAGATGTAGATGCCTGATCACTGCACTGTACACCTGAAGCTGAACAATAATGAATGCCAATTATAATATTATATATATATATATATATGTAGATATAGATATATATATATATACATATACACACACACACATGTATGTATACATTTACAAGAGGCAGAGTACAGCATTGGGAGTGGAGATAGTGGAAATGGGATGACTCGGTGCGATGTCAGAGAGATAGTGGACGGGGGAGAGGGGTCCATAGTGTGAGGGATATAAATGATAAACGTCTAAGGAAAAAAAAAACACCTCATAGACAAGACAGACAATAGTTTAGTGGTTACCAGAGGGTTAGGTTAGGGTGGGAGATGAGGGTAAGGGGGATCAAATATATGGTGATGGAAGGAAAACTGACTCTGGGTGGTGAACACACAATGTAATTTATAGATGATGTGATACAGAATTGTACACCTGAAATCTATGTAATTTTACTAACAATTGTCACCCCAATAAATTTTTTTTAAAAATTTAAAAAAAAAAGACCAAAAAAAAAAGAAAACTAAAAAAAAAAAAAAAAAAAAAAATACATAGAAACAAATGACAATGAAAATATATCCTACCAAAATTTTTGGGATGCAGCGAAAGCAGTTTTAAGAGGGAAATTTATATCTTTACAGGCCTATCTCAAGAGACATGAAAAATCCCAAATAAATAACCTCACAATACACCTTAAAGAACTAGAAAAAGAAGAACAAGAGAAACCCAAAGTCGGCAGAAGAAAGGAAATAACAAAAATCGGAGCAGAACTAAATGAAATAGAGAACAAAAAGACAACAGAAAAAATTAATGTGACAAAGAGCTGGTTCTTTGAAAAGATTCATAAAATTGACAAACCCTTGGCTAGACTCACTAAGATTAAAAGAGAGAAGACACTAATTAACAAAATCAGAAATGAAAAAGGGGAAGTTATCACGGACATCACCGAAATACAAAGGATCATCCAAGAATACTATGAAGGACTATATGCCACCAAATTCAATAACCTAGAAGAAATGGACAAGTTCTTAGAAACATATAGCCTTCCAAGGCTGAAACATGAAGAACTGGAAAATCTAAATAGACCAATCACCAGTAACGAAATTGAATCAGTCATCCAAAACCTTACCAAAAGCAAAAGTCCAGGACCAGATGGCTTCAGTAGTGAATTCTACCAAACCTTCAAAGAGGATCTAATACCAATCCTGCTCGAACTCTTCCAAAAAATTGAAGAAGAGACAGGACTCCCTAACTCATTTTATGAGGCCAACATTACCCTGATAACCAAAACCTGGTAAGGACAACACAAAAAAAGAAAACTACAGACCAATATCTCTGTTGAATACAGATGCAAAAATCCTAAACAAAATTCTAGCAAATCGAATACAACAATGCATTAAAAAGATCATTCATCACGACCAAGTGGGGATCATCCCAGGGTCACAAGGATGGTTCAACATCCTCGAATCCATCAATGTGATACATCACATAAACAAAATAAAGGACAAAAATCATATGATTATATCAATTGATGAAGAAAAAGCATTTGACAAGATACAACATCCATTTATGATTAAACCACTTAATAAAATAGGTATAGAAGGAAAATACCTTAATATCATAAAGGCCATATATGACAAGCCCTCAGCTAATCTCATAATCAATGGTGAAAAACTGAAGCCCTTTGCTCTATGTTCAGGAACACGACAGGACTGTCCCCTATCACCTCTGCTTTTCAACATAGTGTTGGAAGTCCTTGCCAGAGAAATCAGGCAGGAGAAAGAAATAAAAGGCATCCACATTGGGAATGAAGAAGTTAAATTATCACTCTTTGCAGATGACATGATGCTGTATATAGAAAACCCTAAAGACTCCACCAAAAAGCTATTAGAAACAATCAACGAATACAGTAAAGTTGCTGGGTACAAAATCAATGTACAAAAGTCCATTGCATTCCTATATACTAACAATGAAATCTCAAAAAAAGAAATACAAAAAACAATTCCTTTTGCAATTGCAGCAAAAAGAATAAAATACCTAGGAATAAACTTAACCAAGGATGTGAAGGACCTTTATGATGAAAACTATAAGACATTTTTTAAAGAAATTGAAGAAGACACAAAGAAATGGAAAGACATTCCGTGCTCATGGATTGGAAGAATCAACATAGTTAAAATGGCTATATTACCCAAAGCAATATACAGATTTAATGCAATCCCCATCAAAATCCCAATGGCATTTTTTAAAGAAATAGAACAAAAAATCATCAGATTTGTTTGGAACCACTAAAGATCCCGGATAGCCAAAGCAATTTTAAGAAAAAAGAACAACGCTGGAGGTATCACACTCCCTGACTTTAGCTTGTACTACAAGACTACAATAATCAAAACAGCATGGTACTGGCAGAAAAACGGACACATAGACCAATGGAATAGAATTGAAAACCAGATATAAAACCACATAAATATGGACAGATAATTTTTGACAAGGAAGCTAAAAACATACAATGGAGGAAAGACAGCCTCTTTAATAAATGGTGCTGGGAGAATTGGAAAGCCACGTGCAAAAGAGTGAAACTGGACTGCTATTTGTCACCATGTACCAAAATTCATTCAAAATGGATCAAAGACGTAAGTATAAGACCTTACACAATAAACTGCATAGAAGAAAACATAGGTACTAAACTTATGGACCTTGGGTTCAAAGAGCATTTTATAAATTTGACTCCAAAGGCAATGGAAGTAAAAGCTAAAATAAACGAATGGGACTATATGAAACTTAAAAGCTTCTACACAGCAAAAGAACCATCGACAAAATAAAGAGGCAACCAACTGAATGGGAGAAGATTTTTGAAACAGTGCCTTCGATAAGGGGCTAATATCCAAAATATACAAGGAACTCATGAAACTCAACGACAAAAAAACAAACAACCCAATTGAAAAATGGGCAGAGGACCTGAAGAGACATTTCTCCAAAGAGGACATACAAATGGCAAATAGACAATATGAAAAAATGCTCAACATCACTAATCATCAGAGAGATGCAAATAAAAACCACGAGGAAATATCACCTCACCCCAGTCAGAATGGCTATCATCAACAAGACAAATAGTAACAAGTGTTGGAGAGGCTGTGGAGAAAAGGGAACCCTCATACAGTGTTGGTGGAAATGCAGACTGGTGCAGCCGTTAGGGAAGGCAGTGTGGAGGTTCCTGAAAAAATTACGAATAGAATTACCATATGACCCAGCAATCCCTCTCCTGGGTATCTACTTAAAATATCTGAAAACATCTACCCAAAATATTTGAAAACATCTACACATAAAGACAAGTGTGCTCCAATGTTCATTGCAGCTTTGTTTACGGTGTCCAAGATGTGGAAACAACCAGAATGTCCTTCGATAGATGAATGGATAAAGAAGTTGTGGTATATATACACAATGGAATATTATATGGCGGTAAGAAAAGATGATATAGGAACATTTGTGACAACATGGATGGATCTTGAGAGTATACTGCTAAGTGAAACAAGTCAGACAGAAAAAGTAGAGAACCATATGATTTCACAGATATGTGGTATATAAACCAAAAACAACAAAAGAACAAGACAAAGAAATGAGAAACAAGAACTCATAGACACAGACAATAGTTTAGTGGTTTCCAGAGGGTAAGGGGAGTGGGGGGTGGGAGATGAGGGTAAGGGGGATCAAATATATGGTGATGGAAGGAGAACTGACTCTGGGTGGTGAACACACAATGGGATTTGTAGATGATGTAATGCAGAATTGTACACCTGAAATCTATGTAATTTTACTAACAATTGTCACCCCAATAAATTAAAAAAAAAGAAAACTGAAAAAAAAACACACATGAATTAAGAAGGCGTTGGTTTGCTTCTGCTTGTGACTGAAAGGCTAGAAGAGTAGTGGGTGATGGTGGAAAGGAAAAGGAAGAGAAGAATGCCGTGACAGAACAGAGAGGGATGAATAGTTGAGGATGACCCTAAGATATAAAAATTGGATGAGTTAATTGGTTCATGCAGTTATTCATTCATTCTCTCAAGCCATGGTTATTGAGCAGCACCAAGCATGGGGTTCCAAACTGAGGGAAGACAGCTCAAGCTTTCTTGATTTTAGTTTTGTTTTGTGTTTTTTTAAATTTATTTATTTTTTAAATTTATTGGGGTGACAATTGTTAGTAAAATTACATAGATTTCAGGTGTGCAATTCTGTATCACATCATCTATAAATTACATTGTGTGTTCACCACCCAGAGTCAGTTCTCCTTCCATCACCATATATTTGATCCCCCTTACCCTCATCTCCCACCCCCCAACCCCCTTACCCTCTGGTAACCACTAAATTACGTTCCCCAGATTAATTTTCAAATCCCGTGGCCATCTTGTGGTTACTGATTGTTTTCTAATCCCCTCACCTTCCCCTTTACCCCCCCCCCCCGCCGCCCATCTAGCAACCCTCAGTTTTTCCTCTTTGTCTCCAAAACTGTTTCTGAGTAGCTCATTCACTTATTCTTTTCTTTAGATTCCGCATATAAGTGAGATCATATGGTACTTATCTTTCTCTGTCTGACTTATTTCACTTAACATAATGTTCTCTAGGTCCATCCATGTTGTTGCAAATGGTAAGATTTCTTTCTTCTTTATGGCTGCGTAATACTCCATTGTATAAACGTACCACAGTTTCTTAATCCAGTCATCTACCGATGGGCATTTTGGTTGTTTCCATGTCTTAGCTATTGTGTATAGTGCTGCAATAAACATAAGAGTGCATAAAGATTTTTGAATTGGAGTTTTGGATTTCTCCGGATAGATACCTAGGAGTGGAATTACTGGATCATAGGGTAGTTCCATTTTCAGATTTTTGAGATACCTCCATACTGTTTTCCATAGTGGCTGCACCAATCTGCAATCCCACCACCACTGCACAAGCGTTCCCTTTTCTCCACATCCTCGCCAGCACTTGTTTGTTGATTTATTGATGATAGCCATTTTGACTGGGGTGAGTGGTATCTCATTGTGGTTTTTATTTGCATTTCTCCGATGGTTAGTGAGGTTGAGCATTTCTTCATATGTCTGTTTGCCATCTGTATGTCCTTTTTAGAAAAATGTCTCTTCAAGTCCTCTGCCCATTTTTTAATTGTGTTGGGTTTTTTTTTGGAATTGAGTTGAGTGAGTTTTTCATAGATATGCGATATTAATCCCTTATTAGATATATCATTGGCAAATATCTTTTCCCATTCAGTAGGATCCCTTTTTGTTTTATTGATGGTTTCCTTTGCTGTGAAAAAACTTTTTAGTTTGATATAATCCCACATGTTTATTTTTTCTCTTACCTCCCTCGCGCGAGGGGATATATCAGTAAAAATCTTACTCCGGGTAATGTCTGTGAAGTTTCTTCCTATATTTTCTTCTAGGTATTTTATGGTTTCAGATCTTACAATTAAGTCTTTAAGCCATTTTGAATTTATTTTTGTATATGGTGTAAGGAGGTAGTCCAGCTTCATTTTTTTGCATGTGTCTGTCCAGGTTTCCCAGCACCATTTATTGAATAGACTGTCTTTACCCCACCATACATTCTTGCTTCCGTTGTCATAGATTAAATTGCCATATAGGCATGGATTTATTTCTGGACTCTCTATTCTGTTCCATTGATCTATGTGTCTGTTTTTATGCCAGTACCATACTGTTTTGATTACTGTAGCCTTGTAGTATAATTTGAAGTCAGGTATTGTTATACCTCCCACTTTGTTCTTCTTTCTCAAGATTGCTGAGGCTATACGGGGTCATTTATGGTCCCATATAAATTTTAGGATTATATGTTCTATTTCTGTGAAAAACGTCGTTGGTAGTTTGATAGGAATTGTGTTGAATATGTATATTGCCTTAGGCAGTATGGACATTTTAACTATATTAATTCTTCCTATCCATGAACATGATATTTGTTTCCATCTATTTATATCTTCCTGCATTCCTTTCTTCAGTGTCTTATACTTTTCTGAGATCTTTTACTTCTTTGGTTAAATTTATTCCCAGGTATTTTATAGTCTTTGAAACAATTGTAAATGGGATTGTTTTTTTAATTTCTCCTTTTGATGTTTTATTAGTGGTATATACAAATGTAACTGATTTCTGAATATTAATTTTGTATCCTGCTACTTTACTAAATTCATCTATCAGCTCTAATAGCTTTTTGGTGGAGTCTTTAGGGTTTTCTATATATAGTATCATATCATCTGCATACAATAACTTTACTTCCTCCTTACCAATTTGGATGCCTTTTATTTCTTTTTCTTGTCTGATTGCTGTGGCTAGAACTTCCAGCACTATGTTGAATAGAAGCCGAGATAGTCGGCAACCTTGCCTTGTTCCTGATCTTAGGGGGAATGGTTTTAGCTTTTCCCCATTGAGTATGATGTTAGCTGTGGGTTTGTCATATATGGCCTTTATTATGTTGAGATATGATCCCTCTATTCCCACTTTCTGAAGGGTTTTTATCATAAATGGCTGTTGGATTTTATCAAATTCTTTTTGTGCATCTATTGATAAGATCATGTGATTTTTATTTTTCATTTTGTTAATGCGGTGTATTACACTAATTGATTTTCGGATGTTGAACCACCTTGCGTACCAGGGATGAATCCCACTTGATCATGGTGTATGATCTTTTTAATGTATTGCTGAATTCTGTTCACTAATATTTTGTTGAGGATTTTTGCATCTATGTTTATTAGAGATATCGGCCTGTAGTTTTCTTTCTTTGTGGTGTCTTTGTCTGATTTTGGGATCAGGGTGATAGTGGCTTCGTAAAAAGTGTTTGGGAGTCTTCCCTCCTTCTGGATTTTTTGGAAGAGCTTGAGGAGAATAGGTGATAATTCTTTTTTGAACGTTTTGTAAAATTCACCTGTAAAGCCCTCTGGTCCAGGGCTTTTGTTTGTTGGGAGATTGTTGATGACTGATTCAATTTCCGTGGTGGTAATCAGTCTATTCAGGTTTTCTGTTTCTTCTTGAGTTAGCCTTGGAAGGTTGTACGCCTCTAGAAAATTGTCCATTTCTTCCAGATTGTCAAATTTGTTGGCATATAGTTGCTCATAGTAACTTCTTAAAACTTTTTGTATTTCTGCAGTATCCGTTGTCACTTCTCCCTTTCATTTCTGATTTTATTAATTTGGGTCCTCTCTCTCTTTTTTTTAATGAGTCTGGCTAAAGGTTTCTCAATTTTGTTTATCTTTTCTAGGGACCAACTCTTGGATTCATTGATCTTTTGTATTGTTTTTCTGGTTTCTTTTTCATTTATGTCTGCTCTGATCTTTATTATCTCCTTCCTTGTGTTCCCTTTGGGCTTATTTTGCTGTTCTGTTTCCAGATCCCTTAAGTGTGGAGATAAACTGTTGATTAGTGATGTTTCTTGTTTCTTTAGGTAGGCCTGCAAAGCTATGAATTTCCCTCTTAGGACTGCTTTCGCGGCATCCCATAGATTTTGGGTCGTCGTGTTTTCATTTTCGTTTGTCTGGAGATATCTTTTGATTTGTTCCTTGATCTCCATTCATTATTTAGTAATAAGTTAATCAGCCTCCATGAATTGCTGTGTCTTCCAGTTTTTTTCCTGTAGTTCATTTCTAATTTCATTGCATTGTGATCAGAGAAGACAATTGGTATGATTTCAATTTTCTTAAATTTATCAAGACTTGTTTGTGGCCTAACATACGGTCTAGCTTGAAATATGTTCCATGTGCGCTTCAGAAAAACGTGTATTTTGCAGCATTGGGTGAAATGTTCTGAAAATATCAATTAAATCCAAGTGGTCCAATGTATCATTTAAGGCTGTTGTTTCCATATTGATGTTCTGTCTGGAAGACCTGTCCCTTGTTGTCGGAGGTGTGTTGAAGTCCCCTACTATGATAGTGTTACTGTTGATCTCTGTCTTTATGTCAGTCAGTACCTGTTTTATATATTTAGGTGCTCCTATGTTGGGTGCATAGATGTTTACTAGGGTTATGTCCTCTTGTCGGATCGATCCTTTTATTATTATATAGTGCCCATCTTTATCTTTTAATATGTTCTTCATTTTAAAGTCTATTTTGTCAGATATAAGTATTGCAACACCAGCTTTTTTCTCATTTCCATTTGCATGAAATATCTTACTCCAACCCTTCACTTTCAGCCTGTGTGTGTCTTTTGTTCTGAGGTGAGTCTCTTGTATACAGCATATACAAGGGTCTTGCTTTCTTATCCAGTCAGCCACCCTATATCTCTTGATTGGAGCATTTAATCCATTTACATTTAAAGTGATTATTGATAGGTACATAGTTATTGCCATTTTTAAATTTGTAGTTAGGTTGTTTTGATCTTTCTTCTATTTACAGAAATACTTTTAGTATTTCTTGCAATGCTGGCTTGGTGGTAATAAATTCCTTTACCTTATTTTTTTCTGGAAAGTTCTTTATCTCTCCATCAACTTTAAATGATAGCCTTGCTGGATAAAGCAATCTAGGTTGTAGGCCTTTGTTTTCCATCACTTTGAGTATCTCCTGCCACTCCCTCCTGGCCTTCAATGTTTCTGTAGAAAAATCATTTGATAGTTTTATGGGAGTTCCCTTGTATGTAACCCTCTGTCTTTCTCGTGCTGCTTTTAGGATTCTCTCTTTGTCTTTAAGCTTTGCCATTTTAACTATAATGTGTCTTGGTGTGGACCTGTTTGGGTTTATCCTGGTTGGAACTCTCTGCACTTCCTGGGCTTGTATGTTGGTTTCCTTCATCAGGTTGGGAAGTTTTCGGACATTATTCCTTGAAATATGTTCTCAATCCCTTGCTTCCTCTCTTCACCTTCTGGTATTCCTATGATGCGCATGTTGTTGCGCTTGATGTTATCCCAGAGGTCTCTTAAACCATCCTCATTGTTTTTTATTCTTTTTTCTTTCTGTTGTTCCATTTGGGTGATCTCTGCTACCTTGTCTTCTAAGTCCCCGATTCGATCCTTTGCTTCATCTAACTTGCTGGTAATTCCTTCAAGTGAGTTCTTAATTTCGGTAATTGTGCTCTTTAGTTCTAACTGGTTGTTCGTTATGATTTCTACATCCTTCTTTATGTCTTCTCTAAGCTCCTTAAACATTCTTATCACCAGTGTTCTGAACGCTGTCTCTGAAAGGTTGGTTACCTCTGCTTCATTTGGGTCTAGTTGTGGAGGTTTCTTCTGTTCTTTTATTTGGGACGTGTATCTTTGTTTACCCATTCTGGCTGACTCTCTGTGTTTGTTTTGATGTATTAGGTAGATCCCCTAGAGTTCTTAGTTCTTGCTAGGTTATCTCATGTAGTATGTGTCCTTTATATTTGACTTGCACTACTTCGTTCTTTTCCTCTGCGTGTGCTCCAAAGGTGACTCTTGTGTATATTGTCCTGTTCAAGAAGATCTTTAATTGCTTTTTGCTTGTGAGTAGGTGGGGTTAACTCCTAGGCTGACTCGTTGTGAGACTCGGCTCTGCCCCCCGCAGGGCGTTCTGCTGCATGAGGGTTGACCACTTAAATGTGGTTTGGCCTCTATGGGCTCTAGTGCCTGCAGAGAATTCCCTCTGGGTGTATGACTTGTAGGTCAAACCCGGTAGTACTCTGGTTTGTTCTGGAGTTGGCCTCTGAATATGTTGAATCTTTTGCCTCTTAAGCTGGGCCCTGGTAGGGCAGTTTTAGAACAAAGCAAATCACCAAGCACAACAGCAACAACAACAACAAAGAAAAAAATCAAATACATTCACATGTAAAAACACCCGATAACGCCCACTCGACACAGGCAAGGATATCAAAGATATAAAGAGAAAGCAAAACAAAACAAAACAAAGCAAAACAAAAAGCAGTGCCAGTCTTGCCTTAAGCCCACCAAGTAATGTCCAGGTTGTCCCCTGCTGTACCAAAGAGCCCCCTGCTTATTGCGCAGGCAGAGCCGGTCACCTGGTGCCCAGAGTGACTTTGGGACTGTAGATTTAAATGCGTGGGCCTGAGGGGTCTGGATGATAGTTTTTACAAAATCAGTGCAGTTTCTGCCCTTGCCTGCACATATGCACACTGAGAGTAGCACCACCAACCCTGTGTCCAGTACTCCTGAGTCTTAGGGCACTTCTTCAGTGTGAGTGTGTATGGGGGGGTGCGGGCGGGAGATTTCTGAGCTTCTGAAAGCCCAGAGCTCTGTCTGCCTTACTGCTGATCCCTGGGAGTGTCTCTGCAGTTGCACTTGCCCCGCCCTAGGCAGGCCAGATAGGGTGGGGGCTGGGGATGGAGCGGTCTTCTCTCTCCCAGCCCAGCTGCGTGTCACCCTCTTCCCGCAGTCCAGAAAACGTGGTGGCTGAGGGTGGAGGAGTCTCTTCTCTCTTAGCCCAGCCAAAATCACACTCTTCCCGGCCTCTTCCCTGGGTCACGGCTGCCTGTCAGGTTTCCCAGAGCCTGAGCACTAAGGCTCCTCTGTAATCTCACACCACTCCTCAGTTCAGGGTCCAGTTTAAGTCTCTGGATGGGCGGGGGTAGGATCGGAAGAGCGGGGCGGGGGAGGGGCCCAGGTATGGAGTCTGTGTTCTTTGTCCGCCCTACTGCCCACTAGCCGCCCTCCCGGCGGGGAGAGATCAGCCGTGGGATGCAGGGAAAGAGCCCACCTCCTGGTCTCTTTGCTCTCCATTCCGCCCTGGGATCCCGTGCGTGCCTGGAACTGCGGGTGCCACCGCGGTTTTCGCCGCTGCCGCCGCGGGCCGGGATGCCGCCATGGGCCAGGAGTTTTCACTCAGCTCCCTTCCTTCCTTCCCCTGCTCGTCCAATTAGCGCACCTTCAAGTAATCCTTAGCTTCAAGTAATCCACGAGTCTCTTAGCTGTTCTGTGTGATGAGCAAAGCGTTCTTTGATGGGTTATAGGTCCCGTTTGTAATAAGATCCGGAGGAGAACTCAGAAAGTGGCCCCTCTGCCGCCATTCCTATGACGTCATCCTCTTGATTTTAGTTTTTAATGGAGGGTTTATAGCCACAAAAATGGGCAGCTCCAATGGCTGTGGGAGCATTGGGAGTGGTTTGGGAAGATTTTAAGGAGCAGGTAACTTCCAAGCTACGAGCTGGTCAACAAAGTCAAATGCTATAGTAACACCAAAAGAAAAAGTCGACATTGATGAGGACAGCTGTTTGGCAATAAGACATGACTGATGACCATCGAGAGAATAGTTTGGGAAGCAAATGCAATATTGTAAAATAGAGCACTGTCATGCAGGGTGTCATGCAGGGTCTCAGCTCCCACTCCCCACATAAGAAGGCAGGATATGGTGAGGCCAAAAAGGAACACCCACAGAGCCATAGATAGGGGAGTCATACCACTATGTTCTCGCTGGTGGCACCCGCCTCTCTGCAATCCGCAATCCACAATCCACCCTTGCTAGCCCCCATTTCTGCTAGCGTAGCCACGGCAGTTATATTAGTGGCCAATGACTCACAGCTGATGGCCAACTAGCCACAGCTGATGGCCATCCAATCACAGTTGATGGCCATTTACTACCTGAGCCAGCACCTTTTCATGTGAGGCCGACAGCCTGGAAACTATACTCCTCACTGTCCCCACAAGCACATTAATAGAAAATTAGAGGTACAGTAATGCCAACAGATCAGGACATTATTGCCATTGAAAAGATAGTTTGTTACTTACATCTCCCAAGAGCAGGGAGCATGCCTTGCCACACAGAGCCATACAAGGAAGCCCTGGGGTTGGTCAGGAAGCAGAGGGAGAGAAGTGAATATGTGAGCAAGAGCCTTTATTTTGGTTTCTGCAGGGAGGAATGGATAAGACAGGGAAAGCTGACTTAGGTTTGGTTAGTTTGAAACTCTTCAGTATGTTCTGGGCATAGGGGCTGTCCCTAATTGTCTGGTACCTGGTCCTGGTAGTGAATAGGGGAGGTGGCCAGTGGCCTGTAGTGTAAGAGTCCTGTGAGTGCCCAATAAAGGAGGTAGTTGGGGGTGTAGGCTGTGGATCGTTGGTTTATATTTGAAAAGAAGTCTTATGGGCCAATTGTTTACTATCTCTAGGAATTGGCTAACCCTGAGAGGGGCAGTCCCTCCAGAGTTGCAAGGCCCCAGATGTCAGAGCATCAGAATACAGAAAATAAAAGACACGGTTAATACAGGAAGTTGAAGAAATAATCATAGGTAACATTGGACAGTTACTATATATCATGTACTCTTCTTAGTAATTTACGTATTTTTAGACAATTCTCACAGCATCTTAGGAGTTATGTACTAGTTTATAGATGAGGAAACTAAAGTTCAGAGAAGTTAAGTAACTTGAGCTAGGTCACCCAGTTAGTAAGTGGCTAGTCTGAAGTCCAGCCCAGTGGGCTGGCTCCCGGGCTGGTAGTCTTTCTTAATCACTGTGCTATGCTATGTCTCCAGTGGGTGCTTAGGAAGTGTGCGGATCCTTCATTCAGCAGTGACCATTTTAATTAAAGTTGAGAATTCATTGCATTTCTATGTGGCACTTTTCATTTCAGAGCTCTCCATTTGATCTTACTGCGCAGCCATGATGGAGGTAATGGCATGTTGCAGTAGGATTAACTGAGGATCAAAAAGATTTTGAGGCTTTTCCAAAGACATCTTGAGTTAGTCAGGGAGCCAGACTCCCAACTTCGGCTCTTCTGAAAGGAAATAGCATTTTCCTCTCTAGGCAGCACAACAGGCTTCCCCCAAACTTTGTGCTTTCTTCATTTGCATGCACACCAAGTGTCTCCAGGCTTTAAGGACTCTTGCAAAACCCCGTGCTCTTCTTTCTATAAAGAAGGGGCAAACAACAGTCTGTGCTGAAACCTGTGGATCACTGAGTAAACACAAATGAAATTTACTTGGTAATTATGTTTTTCTTAAAGAAGTTGAAAGGGGGCAGTAACTAACAACAGGGCTTTATTCAGACCCTGGCCATTCCTTACCAATAAATGGTGCTACAATAGCAGAATTGTAAACAAAAGATTTGGAAGGGTTAAAATTCCAAAGGCAGTAGTGACTGGGGAGGGAGAAAGGACATACAGTAGTCCCTGCTTATCCACAGAGGATACATCCCAAGACCCGCAGTGGATGCCTGAAACCATGGATAGTACCGAACCCTATATACTATGTTTCTTCCTATACATACATAACTATGATAAAGTTTAATTTATAAATTAGGCACAATAAGATTAATAACAATAACTAATAAGAAAATAGAACAATTATAACCATAGTAAAAGCTATGTGAATACGGTCTCTCTCTCTTTTTCTCTCAAAATATATAGAATTTTCCATTTAATATTTTCTGACCATGGTTGACCACGGGTAGCTGAAACTGCAGAAAGCGAAAACATGGATAACGAGGGACAACTGTACTGAGGTTTGGGATATGGCTCAACTTATGATAATTGGCCTTCCCTCCTCTGTCCCGGTAGTGAAGGCTCCAGGGTACATAACAGGATTGACTTAGAATTAACTCTTCTTAAAGGTACTGCAGGGTCTTTGCCCATCTTTTCACTTGGTGTTCATTTTTGTAAAACAAATAATTTGTTAGAGTTTTTGATGTTATGTGCAACTCAGGTCTATGATATATGCTGCAAATATTTCCTCTAATTTGTCAATTACCTTTTAATTTTGTTTACAATGTATTTTTATATTTGTGTAGAGTCAAATTTATTGCATTTCCCTTTATGGTTTTTGCATTTGGTTTTTATGTAATAGGGGCGGTGCGCATTTCCAAGTAGATTGTTTCATTCCAGCATTGCAGAGGTGATTAGGGCAAGGCTTTCCCTTCATAGCACCACTTCTTCCTCCACATGCTGTTACGAATGGTCAATAAAAATATGAACAATGTCTATATTTCCCAGTAATCAAAGAAGCGAATAAAATCAATGATGTCCATTTCTAACAATAAAATGGACATTTTAAAAAGAAAGAAAATTATCCCCAAAATGGCTTAAGGATTGGAGACATTTGCCTACAAGGCAAACTTTCATATACCTTCAGAAAGCCTCAAAGTAGGCATATCCTTTGATCCTTCAACTTCTCATGTAGGAATTTATCCTAAGGAAACAGTCAGGGGTGACCTCAAGATTCATTTATAAGGATACAAGGCATTGATAAAATGGTGGGGGGAGGAAGAGAAGAAATATGACAAAAAAAGTACTGCAGGGGTTTCATTGGGAAGCAGGGCTCAGCCACGAGCGTGGAAGTTTCTCTGGAGTTCTGAACCTAGGAACTAACGACATTTTATTTGTAAATGCAGAATATTTTTCATGAAGATTTAGTATTGAATTTTCCACTAATGTAACTACCGAGTTAATTGGAAAGACTGTACTTTGTTTTGTTCTGAATTTTACCATAAGTTGTATAACATTTTGGAAAACCATGTCACCCTTCATCACTCTTGCCAACTCAGCTTATGGTATTTGACTTGCCAACACAACACTTCTGTATTAGTCTGAATTTATAGTTTGTGTTCATGGTGATTGTACAAAAAGGTGCAAACATCTGAGTACTTCACTATGTTTCTAGTTTAGTCATACTTAAGCATTTGCATAATGAAATACTTATTATTTTATTATAAATTACTTTCTTTTTATGACTCCTTTACATTATAATTAGGGAACTATGTAGATTTTTAAAAAACAATCAGGTATATATTTATATACGAATTTTATTTCAAAATGGAAAAGGAGCATTATAAAATATTTGTTATAGAAAGGGAGTGTTGATTTTAATAGAGATGAGAACCACTACTCTTTATAAGAGTCAAATGGTCAGGACACTGTATTCAGCAGCATAGATACGACCATGTCCTGAGTGAAAGGTTTAGGTTAGCAGCTGATGAGTTTAGAAAAATATTCATGTTCCAGAGCTTGCTGTGGAACAGGGCTCAGTTCCCTTGGCCATCTCTAGAAATAACTGGAAAAACAACTAGCTGATAAATATTTATTGAGCACCTGTTATGTACCAGGTCCACTTATGTCACTATTATGTCGCTAGTAGGTCCTATTTTGTCACTGTCCACAAAGAGAATTCTAGTGGTGTTTGAAATATATACATGCACACAGTATTTATACATACAAATAAATTGAATGGATAATTGCAGGCACTTAAGTACTAAGGAGAAGAAAAAATGGTTAACAGCTTTCCTAGGGTGTCAAGGAAGGCTTCTCTGAGTTCAAACTCAATAATGACAAAGAGACAATGTTGCAAAGATCTAGGGGGAAAGCATTCCAACTGCAGAAAAGAACAAGGGTAAAGACCCTGAGATGAGAAGTATATGGGGATGTTTTGGGGGCAAAAAAAAGACCAGATGTCTAGAATATAGAGAATATAGGGAAAGGTGTGAGATAAAGTCAGAGAGGACAGTATGGTCCAAATTATGAGATCTGACACTTAGGTTCATTAACTCATCCTAGGAAAAGTGCCACATACCTCATTGCTGAATATCACTATTGTCACCTTCAATGTACTCCTCTTGGGGAGCTGTGCACCAACGCCAGCACGTAGTCCACCCTTCAAAGCAATTTTGGAACTCTTTCTGGAATTGCTATCAGAGCTCTCTTCGTAGTAAGTTTGATGTCCTGAATGTCATCAAAATGTCTCCTTTCAGTATTTCCTTTATCTTCGGGTAAGGAAGAAGTCATTATGGGCCAGCTCAGGTGAGTAGGGAGGGTGTTCCAATACAGTTATTTGGTTACTGGCTAAAAACTTCCTCACAAACAGTGCCGTGTGAGTTGGTGCATTGTCGTGATGAAAGAGCCATGAATTGATGACGAATAGTTCAGGTCGTCTAACTTTTTCATGCAGCCTTTTCAGCACTTCCAAATAGTAAATGTGGTTAACTGTTTGTCCAGTTGGTACAAATTCATCATGAATAATCCCTCTGGTATCAAAAGAGTTTAGCACATCATTGCAACAAGTTCGCGAACTTAACTGTCAGGTTTCATATGCGGGGTCTTGTAGGCCATGGTTAGGTGTTGGGATTACATATGCAGTGGGGAGGCTTGGGGATATGTTAAACATGGGAAGGAAGGAATCTGAGTCATGCTTTAAAAGATCACTCTGGCTGCCCTGCAGGGAGAGTGGAGGCAGGGAGACCAGGAAGCTAGTGCAGAAGGCCAGAGAGTGGTGGTGGAGGTCTAGACCAGGGTTAAAGCATGGAGATAGTAGCAAGTAATTAACAACTCCTAGGTTTTTGACCTAAGTAATTGAGAGGGAAGTGATGCCAATTATTGAGATGGGGAAGATTAATAGAGAAGGTACTATTGAGGGGGGAAATTGGCTTCTTTTAGCAAAGTTAAGTTTGAGACACCTATTAAGCATCATGTGCAGCTATCAATTAGTAGTTGAATATACAAGGTCAGGTGAGAGATGCAGACTATAGATTAAATTTGAAAGTTATCAGCAAGACATCATCAAAACGGCGGCGTGACATGAGCCTCTGGAAATCTCCCCTGCAATTTACAACAAATTAAACAGCTATAACTCCACAAATAACTCCCTGCACAGCAGACAGGCAAGACGAAGAGGCTCACTACTGAATTCACCTAAAGGGACGCGGCGCCCTGTGACCCAGGTGAACTGTTAACAGAGGAGAAGCCCAACTCCCAGGAAATCCCCCATTGTGTGAGAAGCTGGAATGGGGCAGAGAAAATATAACACTACAGTGTGTGAGAGAAAAAAGGGCTGCAGTTCCAGAGAAAATAAAACATTTTACCAACAAGTACTGGAAAAGAAAAGAAAGACCTCTTCCTATCATCCTGTTGCAGAAGCCACTTCTGTAGATGTCTAGGAAGAGAAATAATAAATCAGTAATTGCCATGAATTACCAAGGCAACAAGATAGCTCAGAAAAGAAGTGAAAAGTCTCCAGAAAATGAAGTTAAAGATACAGAAACATGTGATTTAAATGACAAAGAATTCAAGATTGCAGTTCTGACAAAACTCAACGAGATGCAAGAAAACACAGAAAGGCAGTTTAATGAACTCAGAAACACAGTCAAAGAGCAACATGAGCATTTTAGGAAAGAGATTGAAATTTTAAAAAAGAAACAAATAGAATATCTGGAGGTTAAGAACTCAATAGAAGAAATTAAGAATGAAATAGCTTAGGAAGTAGAGTTGACCAGATGGAGGAAAGAATCAGTGACTTTGAAGATAGAAACCAGGAAATGACACGGATGGAAGAAGAAAGAGACTTGAGACTTAAAAGAAATAAAAGAACTCTACAAGAACTTTCTGACTCCATCAGAAAGAGCAACGTAAGACTAATGGGCATACCAGAAGGAGAAGAAAGAGAGAAGGGAACAGAGCATATATTCAAACAAATTGTCAATGAGAAATTCCCAAACTTGTGGACAGAACTGGATCCTCGAATCCAAGAAGCAAAGAGAACACCTAATTACTTCAATCCCAACAGGCCTTCTCCAAGGCACATTGTATTGAAGCTGTCAAAAATCAACGACAGAGAAGGACTCCTCAATGCAGCCAGGGAAAAGAAGACGGTAACCTACAAAGGAAAGCCCATTAGATTATCATCAGATTTCTGAGCAGAAACTCTACAAGCCAAGAGGGAGTGGAACCAAATATTCAAATTATTGGATGAGAGAAATTATGAGCCAAGAATAATACATCCAGCAAAGATATCCTTTAGATATGAAGGAGGAATAAAGACCTTTCCAGAGAAACAGAAACTGAGGGAATTTTCTAATACACAACCTGCACTGCAAGAAATACTACAGGAGTCTATTCGACCACCTTCAACACAGACAGTCTGTGGCAACCAAAACATAAAAAAGGGGAGAGTAGAGGACTGAACCAGAATATGGGAATGGAGAAAGTAAGCATGCTGAAGAAAATGGAATACTCTAAATATCAAACTTTCTTTTACATAAACTTAATGGTAAACACTCAAAAAAAAAAAAAATCCAGAACTGAAATATATACTCTAATAAAAGAAGAAAAAAAGGGAAACATCATAGAATACTACCACACAGAAATAATAGAAAACAAAAAAAAATGACAAAGAGACAATGGAGACACAATCTTACCAGAAAACTAAAGATAGAATGATAGGACATCCTCACATATCAATAATCACCCGAAATGTAAATGGACTGAACTCACCAATAAAAAGGCACAGAGTAGCAGATTGGATCAAAATACTAAACCCAACCATATGCTGTGCCCAAGAAACACATCTCAACTACAAGAACAAGCGTAGACTAAAAGAGAAAGGGTGGAAATTGACACTCCAAGCAAATGGTATCCAGAGAAAATCAGGTGTAGCCATAATGATATCAGATGAAACGGACTTCAGGGTGAAAAAAGATAACGAGAGACAAAGGTGGACATTTCATAACGGTAAAGGGGACTATACAATAAGAAGACATAACAGTCATCAATATTTATGCCCCCAATCAGGGAGCACAAAAATATACCAAGCAACTACTAACAGAACTAATGGACCAAAATACAGTTATACTAGGGGACCTAAATACATCATTGATAACTATAGATAAATCATCCAAACAGAAAATAAATAACGAAATAGCAGCCCTAAATGACACATTAGATGAAATGTACATAATTGACATTTATAGAACACTTCATCCTAAAACATCGGATTATGCATTTTTTTTTCTATTGTACATGGAACATTCTCAAGGATAGACCATATATTGGGACAAAAAACTAACTTCAGCAAATTTAAGAAGATTGAAATCATACCAAGTATATTCTCTGATCACAAGGCTTGGAAATTGGACATCAACTGAAAAAAGAAAGCAGGAAAAAACACAACTACATGGAGATTAAACAACATACTTTTAAAGAACGATTGGGACAAAGAAGAAATTAGAGGAGAGATCAAAAGATACATAGAAACAAATGATAATGAAAATACATCCTACCAAAATTTTTGGGACGCAGGGAAAGCAGTTTTAAGAGGGAAATGTATATCACTACAGGCCTATCTCAAGAAACAAGAAAAATCCCAAATAAATAACCTCACATTACACCTTAAAAATTAGAAAAAAAAGATCAAATGAAACTTAAGGTCAGCAGAAGAAAGGAAATAATAAAAATCAGAGCAGAACTAAATGAAATAGAGAACAAAAAGACAATACAAAAAATTAATGTGACAAAGAGCTGGTTCTTTGAAAAGATTCACAAAATTGACAAATCCTTGACTAGGCTCACTAAGATAAAAAGAAAGATACTAATAAACAAAATCAGAAATGAAAAAAGGGATGTTATCACGGATGCCACAGAAATACAAAGGATCATCCAAGAATACTATGAAGGACTATATGCCATCAAATTCAATAACCTAGAAGAAATGGACAAGTTCTTAGAAACATATAGCCTTTCTAGGCTGAACCATGAAGAACTGGAAAATCTAAACAGACCGATCACCATTAAAGAAATTGAATCAGTCATCCAAAACCTTCCCAAAAGCAAAAGTCCGGGACCAGATGGCTTCACTAGTGAATTCTACCAAACTTTCAAAGAGGATCTAATACCAATCCTGCTCAAACTCTTCCAAAAAATTGACAAAGAGACAGTTCTCCCTAACTCATTTTATGAGGCTAACATTACCTTGATACCGAAACGTGGCAAGGACAACAAAAAAAAGAGAACTACAGATCAATATCTCTGATGAATACAGTTGGAAAAATCCTAAACAAAATTCTAGCAAATTGAATGCAACAATGCATTAAAAGGATTATTCATCACGACCAAGTAGGGTTCATCCCAGGGGCAAAAGGATGGTTCAACAGACGCAAATCCATCAATGTGATACATCACATAAACAAAATAAAGGACAAAAATCATATGATTATATCAATTGATGCAGAAAAAGCATTTGACAAGATACAACATCCATTTATGATTAAACCACTTAATAAAATAGGTATAGAAGGAAAATACCTTAACGTCATAAAGGCCATCTATGACAAGCCCTCAGCTAATCTCATAATTAATGGTGGAAAACTGAAACCCTTTGCTCTACGTTCAGGAACACGACAGGGCTGTCCCCTATCACCTCTGCTTTTCAACATAGTGTTGGAAGTCCTCGCCAGAGCAATCAGGCAAGAGAAAGAAATAAAAGGCATCCACATTGGGAATGAAAAGTTAAATTATCACTCTTTGCAGATGACATGATGCTACATATAGAAAACCCTAAAGACTCCACCAAAAAGCTATTAGAAACAATCAACGAATACAGCAATGTGGCCGGCTACAAAATCAACGTACAAAAGTCCATTGCATTCCTATATACTAACAATGAAATCTCAAAAAAAGAAATACAAAAACAATTCCTTTTGCAATTGCAGCAAAAAGAATAAAATACCTAAAAATAAACTTAACCAAGGATTTGAAAGATCTATATGCTGAAAACTACAAGACATTTTTGAAAGAAATTGAAGAAGACACAAAGAAATGGAAAGACATTCCGTGCTCATGGATTGGAAGAATCAACATAGTTAAACTGGCCATATTACCCAAAGCAATATACAGATTTAATGCAATCCCAATCAAAATCCCAGTGGCACTTTTTAAAGAAATAGAACAAAAATTCATCAGATTTGTTTGGAACCACAAAAGACCCCGAATAGCCAAAGCAATCTTAAGTAAAAAGAACAATGCTGGAAGTATCACACTCCCTGACTTTAGCTTGTATTACAGGGCAAGAATAATCAAAACAGCATGGTATTGGCAGAGAAACAGACACCTAGACCAATGGGGTAGAATTGAGAACCCAGAAATAAACCCCCATAAATATAGACAGATAATTTTTGACAAAGAAGCTAAAAACATACAATGGAGGAAAGACAGCCTCTTCAATAAATGGTGCTGGGAGAATTGGAAAGCCACGTGCAAAAGAGTGAAACTGGACTACTATCTGTCACCATGTACCAAAATTAATTCAAAATGGATCAAGGACTTAAGCATAAGACCTGAAACAATACACTGCATAGAAGAAAACATAGGTACTGAACTTATGGACCTTGGGTTCAAAGAGCATTTTATGATTTTGACTCCAAAGGCAATGGAAGTAAAGCTAAATAAACAAATGGGACTATATGAAACTTAAAAGCTTCTGCACAGCAAAAGAAACCATCGACAAAATAAAGAGGCAGCCAAGTGAATGGGAGAAGGTTTTTTGCAAACAGTGCCTCCGATATGGGGCTAATATCCAAAACGTACAAGGAACTCGTGCAACTCAACAACAAAATAACAACCCAATTGAGAAATGGGCAGACGACCTGAAGAGACATTTCTCCAAAGAGGACATACAAATGGCAAATAGACATACGAAAAAATGCTCAACATCACTAATCATGAGAGAAATGCAAATAAAAACCACAATGAGATATCACCTCACCCCAGTCAGAATGGCTGTCATCAACAAGACAAATAGTAACAAGTGTTGGAGAGGCTGTGGAGAAAAAGGAACCCTCATACACTGTTGGTGGGAATGCAGACTGGTGCAGCCGTTATGGAAGGCAGTGTGGAGGTTCCTCAAAAAATTAAAAATAGAATTACCGTATGACCCAGCATTCCCTCTCCTGGGTATCTGCCCAAAAATTCTGAAAACATTTATCCATAAAGACACGTGTGCTCCAATATTCATTGCAGCTTTATTTACGGTGGCCAAGGCATGGAAACAACCAGAAGGTCCTTCGATAGATGAATGGATAAAGAAGTTGTGGTATATATACACAATGGAATACTGTTCGGCTATAAGAAAAGATGAAATAAGACCATTTGTGACAACATGGATGGATCTTGAGAGTATAATGCTAAGCGAAATAAGTCAGACAGAAAAAGCAGAGAACCATATGATTTCACTGATATGTGGTATATGAACCAAAAACAACAAAAGAACAAGACAAACAAATGAGAAACAAAAACTTGTAGACACAGACAATAATTTAGTGGTTACCAGAGGGTAAGGGGGATGGGGGTGGGAGATGAGGGTAAGGGGGATCAAATATATGGTGATGGAAGGAGAACTGACTCTGGGTGGTGAACACACAATGGGGTTTATAGATGATGTAACACAGAATTGTATACCTGAAATCTAGGACTTTTACTAACAATTGTCACCCCAATAAACTTTAATTTAAAAAAAAATAAAAGAAAGTTATCAGCAAGAGAGATTTTGGTAAGACTGTGGCAGCATAGGTTTTAGATCTTCCCAAATCCCCACATAAAACAGAACAATGAAAACAGAACAAAACCAAAACTCCATGTTCAACATTTACATTAAAAGTAGGTGACAAGGTATCCCCATGGACTCCAAAATACTTTAAGATGGGAAGAAACCATTCACAAACACAAGACTTGTCTGTTACTGGAGTCCATACATGATAAACAGAGATAAACAGATGGAAAATGGCCTGAGAACAAGAGAACCTCAAAGTAACCACAGAAATTCAGTGGAACATATCATGGAACAATTTGAGAGTAGCAGGTAAAATTGAAGGGCGGGGAGTTGTGATTCTGGTCACTACAATAGCAGGTGAGTGCAAGGAGCCGCGCAGATGGACTAAAGGGATTAGACCAGCATAGTTCCTGTTTATTTCCAAAACTGACCTCCCAGGGCTTCCTTCCAAGGTCCCCTCTGAAGAGAAACTGCTGAAAGTGAAGTCAAAATTGAACAGGGCCAGGATAATTGAATGAAAAAGAAGAGAAAGAAGAGAAGGTCCAGATAAAAGTTGGGGAGGAGAACAGAAAATCTCACAAATGTAATCTCACAAAGCCAGCCACTATATATATTTTTATTGCTATTATAAAACAAAAACAATAGAAGAGGGAGCTCTATGGAGTTTGAAAGGGCCTCTGAATTAAGCGTCTTTCTAAAAGTTCAAGAAAAGTCAGTTCACATAAAAATGAAATGATTGTTTCCAAATCCCATAAGTTACTGTAAAAAGAGAGAACGAGGAGAGTAACATCCCTGAAGACAATGAAAGCACACCAGAAAGACGTGCTAAAAAAAAAAAAAAAGGAAAAAAAAAACCTATAACATGCTATTTCATAATGAGCTGAAAAGCATTTTAAAATGATACATGACATAAAATATAACAAATCAGAACTATAAAAATTTAGAAATGAGGTGATGGAATTCAAGAAAGAGAAATAAAAAAAATCATTTTATAAATGAGGACTAAACTGAACTGTAAGGAACACGCGAGCCAATCAACACTATAAATGATGCCTTAAGAGGAATAAAAGGCATAAAGAAGGAAAAAATTAAAACCAAAGAGCAATTAAGAAAGCGATAAATGTGGTTTGAGAGAAAGTGACAATATTTAACATATTGAAAATAGGCACCTCTGAAAGGGGGGCGGGGAACTAAAGCAAGATAACAAACAAACCTAAAACTTATAATTCAAAAAAACCTCCTGAAATTAAAAATATAAATATACTTAAAGCTGCATGCTGTAAGAGCGTATTATGTACCTAAGAGTATTGATCCAGAAAGACCAAGACATATTCTAGTAAAATTACTGGGTTTTAAAAAAAAGAAGAAGAAAAAAAAAAAAACTCCTTTGAGCATCTAAGCAAAAAGAGTTAAGTGACTTATATGAGGAAGAAAATAGTGCTTTTCTACAGCCACATGTTTTAACAGAGGAAAATGGAGTAACATATTAAAGGTACTCAAAAAAGAAAATGTGAACATCAACCAAAGATTTTATTTTCAGCAAAATGATCCTTCAAGTATAAAGAGCACAAACTATCACTAAAATAGCATGTAAGGACTCAGAGAACATTGTTCCCATGAGTCCTTCCTCGGGAATCTACTAGAGAACGAGCTTCAGACAACCAAATAACCAGACAGATGTAAGACTAGTGACTCTTATAGCACTAAGACTAACTAAGTGAGGGTTGAAAGGGCTGTAGTATATTATGCAATGGCAATATGATCTGACAATCTAAATGGGTAATATTAAGAATGAGGGAAATGGAGATGCCATACGCAAAAACATTTTAAACCTTTTTAATTATCATAATAGCTGGTGGTAGCATTAGTATTGCGACTATTATTCTGAGACTGTTGTATGTATTATATGATATGGGATAAAGCAAATAATTGGGGAGTCATTCAATTTCTATCATTTCTGTGTTTTTGAGGAAGAGGATTCTCAGTGCAAAAGAATCAAAATACAGATGTAGTTTAGAAGAGACAAAGTGAAGACCCTGTAGACTTGAATTTGAATTGGATATTTTATTTTATAAATTGTGTATATATATTCCATAGTTATATATTACATATTTCATTTTATATATAATGTATATAATATCTATCTATCTATTTTATTTTCCCCCTAACTCTATCCACTAAAAAAGGCCTCGGAACTATGACCAAGAGACGTAACCAGATTATGGTTGTGCTATACCATTTCCACTGAAAGAAACCAGGGCTTCTGGGAGAAATGGCTGATCCCAGATCTGGGCTGGAAATGTACAAAATGAGCCTGGAACAGGTCATGAGCCAATTTAAAGACACTGTCACTGGCCAAAGATAACAATTTGAGCTTTAATAAGGGTAATAATTGCAGTGAATTGAAACCCATCTTTAAACATGGATTTAATAGGCTTATGTGCATGAATTCATAATGACATTTAAGGAATTAATGAATTGGTCATCATCTGAGGATGGCAGGAAACTAATTTATTATCTTGAAAACCAGGTAAATAAAAGGAAATTAGCATTTATCCTGTCATTCTTATATGAACTGTGCACCTGGATAACCAAATAATAGATGAGGGGCAGCATCTCTGTATAAAATTATTTGGCAGCATATATGAAAACTAAAATGGATTAATGGATCTAGGATCTAGATTTTAGACATTGAGCACCAGTAGCTGCTAATACTAAAAAGATTAAAAAAATAATAATAAAAGGCAGACATTGAGTGCCTCCTAACGAAAGAACATAGCATTACTAAAGGTTGGAACCTGAGCCTGATCAAGCCTGATCTAGCTGCCAATTTATAAGAATACAGAGATAGAGGAACATGTTGAACTGCACCAGGAGAATCAGGAGTGTGGGAAATCCCACAGGGCAAATGAACAAACAAAATTTAAGGAAAGGGAAACAATGTAGGAGAGATCTATAATTCAAAAGAGAATTAAAAGACAAAGTTTCAAAAAATGGGCAAGACTATAAACTACAGTGTCTAGGAATGCACTTGGGTGATAAAACCATTTCAGGAAAAAAAAAGCAATTACTATAAAAGTCAGGGAAGTGGTTAATTTTGGAGGGGAGAATGGGGCTGTGGTTGGGATGGGGACAAGCAGACCTTCTGGGTGGCTGGCAAGGTTCTGTGTCTTAACCCGTGTAGTTATAAGGATGTTCACGTTATATTATGAAAACCCTCATAATAACTCACTAAGCTATTTATTTTGTGTAGTTTTCTGTATTTATGTTTTATTTTACAATAAACAAATTAAAAAATTTAAGTCATAAATATATAAGAATTTAAAACCATGGGAATGGTAATGATGAGGTCACTTGAGAGTATAGGTAAGGAAGACAGCCCAAAGCTGAATCTTGGGGGCACCCCAACATTTGAAAGTCTGGTAAGAAGGAGAGATTGAGAAGGAGCAGCCATTGAGGCCAGAAGACAAAACAACAGCTCTGAAAAAACAGATGAGAGGTATCAGGGAAGCTTACAGAAGACAACATTTCAAGATAGAGTAGGTGATTTCACTGGTACTTGCTTCTGAGATACTAAACAATGAAGATAGAAGATTACCATGGGCTTCAGTGTGGTGGAGGTGATTGGTGACTTTAGTCAGTGCTGTCTTGGAGTGGTGCAGATGAAAGAAAGCCCAATAGGGTGGGTTGGGGTGAGATGGAGACAGTGAGTAACGACAAGTTTCACGCGTGCCTTGAGTTTAAACGGAAGGCTGAGGGATGGGTCAAGAAAGCGTGTGAAGTGCCTCGGTGCCCACAGGAAGGGGATCCTACCAATCTGCGTGACACAGGCACTCTGCTCAGCAGATGACCTACATGGCCTGTTCTGCTGCGGTCCATTACCCTCCACCCCACACCCCACCCTGTCCCACACCCTGCTCCAGTCCGTGCAGAATGCTGGAGAGACTAGACCTGCACCAAGGCAGTCGGTGGCCAGCTGATGGCTTATGTGTGGGATATGCAGGATCTGAAGGGCAAGAGGCACCACCCTTGTGAGCAGCAACAGCCAATTGTGGAGAAAGGACGCAGTCAAATCAAAGAGCCCTCGCCAGGGTTTCTGATTTCCATCATCTCCTGCTTTGGCCAGTTCTGCCTGGGTCTTGGTCATGCCTTCCCTCCAAAGCTCAGCCATGGCCATTTCTCATCCATGAGACAGGGAGGCCTGGCGCCGGACAACAAGGCAGGCCAGTCTGTTGGAGACAGCTAGTAGGGAGCCGGTTCTGACTTATCCACATACAGGAGCAAATTAGCCTTATGTTCATCCAAAGATCAGAGCCCAAAAGTTGGAGCTGAGAAGCTTTAACAGCAGGGCTGGACACCCTCCGAGCAGCCTAGCAATTTAAAAGGAGCTTTGTAGCCCTTAATCCATACCTGCCTCGGCCCACCCCCAACACTGGCTTACTATGTCTGCAGACCTCCGCCCTGTAGCCACCTACATTGCCCACGGGCAGAGGCATTATAGAAGGATGGCAGAGTGATGAAGAGCCTCACCTGTATGGAGATAGTAATAGTGCCCACCTCATAGAATTACTGTAGGGATGAAATGAGTTACTGTGCTTAAAGCAGAGCTTGCCACACAGGTGGGGCCAATTTTGGCTTATCTGGCTCCTTAAGCTTCCCTAGGCTCTGTCTGCTTCACTACCTGTCAGCAACATAAGATAGTCCTGCAAGTCCGAACCTGAGCACAGAGCTGCATACTCTCATCTGCACATTCGGGACTGCTTGTTGCCAGGGGCTTGTGAGGCTCAAGAGCGCCAGAGAGGATTATGTAAATGAGAAAACTGAGGCCATAGGGGAGAACTCCTTTTCTACTGCTTCTAGAGGTGTTTTTCTCATTCTGATTTTCTCTGAGACAAAATGTTTACCTGTATCATATTCATATATATGAACCAAAATTCTCCATTGCTTTGTGGGGCATTCTGGAGGACTAAATGGATTATCGATCTCGCTCTCTCATATATATATATATGGCAAAAAAAATGTATACACATTTTAAGAAGGGAAAAATCTGTATTAAAATTGTAATACTCCATACATACCGATAACAAAGATGAATACAAGTCACGTTTGATTTCTGCAATAACAAGAGGTACTCAAAGTGGTTGCATATCATCAGCATAATTTTAATACAGTTTTTCCTTTTTTAAAATATGTATACTTTTTTGGCACCCTCTGTATGTGTGTGTACACACACACACACACACACACACACACACACACAATCTCCTTTCGATCCTCCCGTGGCGGTGCTCAGCATCAGTTATTCACACACCATTGTTTTCTAGCATTTGTCGTGAATTTACAGTGAACTGGCCTGATCACCCACCTGTCTAACATCCAGGGGCAGTCCTAAGCGAAAGGTGTCTTTTGCAGCTATAAACAGAATCACACACTCTGGGACCCAACCCATTAACCATGTCATAGGACTGCACTCCAGCCAATTGACCTCACATGTGCTGCGGGACGAGGCCATCTGTGGCCAAAGTCTGCATTTGGTAAATGCAGATGGCTGGTTTGTGTGACATTGAACATCTTGGGATCTGAACTACATGGACAATTGGCTGAACTTGTGCAGATTCAGCCAGATGTCTGGCATCACATAGGTGTAGTGTACCCTCTCCTCCCCTTTCCACGCTGACTTTCAGCCTCATGGAATTTTATTAAAATGCCTGAGCCTGGCTGCCCTCTAGAATCGACAACCTGTTATACCTGAGTGGAACAGTGGGTTGTAGTTAGGCCACTGGGAAAGTCATACACCATCTATGCAAACTGCTTTTGATTTGAAGATCAAGGGGACCCAAGATAATCACAGCTGGCCTCTCACATTGGCAGTAGCTCTCAGCCTCCCCTCCACATTGAGGGGGAGAGCCTCCAGTTAGAGTAAAGGTAGGGACTGGTGCATTCCCACAGGACCCTGCTGACCCCACATCATTCACAGTGGCCCCATGGCCCTGTCCCAGCTGGACCTCTGAGTATCATGGCTCCCCATGCTCCCCACCCATGTAGAGCCCTAGCACGGAGAGTGCAGCTGACCTGCCAGAGGAGCAGTACAACATTGCCTTGTGGAACAGAGGAGTTCTCCCAGTCACTATGTTCCCATGGAGCTAAGTAGCTAGTGAGGGACGGCAGTGCTGTGAGTTTTCCCCTCCTCTCATCAGTCAGTCCCCTTCCTGTGAGTTCCTCAGTACACCCTACTCCTGGCCATACTCTTTGTAAAATGCTTTGATTCTGGGCCATCTTGTGTGTCAATGCCACCTTATCATGGAAATGACATAATACTTTGGATTTATATGAATCCAAGATCTAAAACTGAACTGAGGTTCCTGACCCCACCCCACCCCATATTTCTGGATCTTCCAGCTGGACCCGGGACCTAGCCATTTGAGGGAGGCAGGGAGCCGTGTGTGTGTGTGTGTGTGTGTGTGTGTGTGTGTGTGTGTGTGTGTGTGTGTTACTGTATTTTGCTGTGTATAATGTGCATCCACGTTTTTGGTCCAAACTTTCAGGGAAAGAATCTTTTGTTTTAATTTTTTAATTCAAATTTTTATTTGTTTACATTTATGTACTTGTTTTTTGTATCATAAAGGAATTTTAGCATTTATTTAACGTATTATGGTACAAGAAATTTTATGTAACAAATAATTTAAAAATACAAGAACAGATACAAGGTACAAGAAATTTTATGTACTGGTAACAAATGTATGCTATTTACACATCATTGAAGGCCAAGAAACCTCTGTTGTTTCAAGTGTGTCATAAGTTCAACAAAACCAATGATCGTAGTCCAGGGTACTATTTTGCATATGGATATCATTAGTGATTTCTAGAGTTATACTTTTAACTCATAAGCATAAATAAAAGAATTAAAAACAACTATATAGATACAAATTAGTACTCCCCATTTATAATGCAGATCCTTATTGTTTCCCCTCACAAATTTGGGCAAAAAAAAGTGTGCATTATACACAGCAAAATATGGTAGGTGCACAGGCACATGCCCTGGACGGAGCCCCACTGCTGCGTTCTCTTCCTCTGCGGAATTGCTCCTGTTGAGCTTTCATCAGATGCCAGGTGTGGTTCTCAGCATCTGCATGCGTTAACTCATTTACTATTCACAGCATCCCCCATTTCACAACTGAGGGATTGGGAGACATAAAGAAGTTAAGAAACTGCTCCCAGGTTTCACAGCTGAAAGGTGGCCGAATGTGTGCTCTTAACCATTGTACAATCCTGCCTCTGCAAAGAACTAGCACACAGATTTTCCTCCTCAGGCAGGTTTCTGTTCATGTGAACAGAGGGCCACAGAGGGAACCTTAATCTTTCAGGTCAGATATAAAATGCCTGTGTTCTCATGGGTGTCAGTGTACATGCATGTGCCAGCTCATTCACGTGCGCACACACACTCACTTCAGTCGGTAGTCACTGCCTCGCTCCTGACTCTTTCAAATAAGCGGAACACGCTGAGCCTCACTGAGCAGTGTGATGGATTATGGGGCTTGAGAGGCGAGGAAGACTCAGTCCCTGCCCTGGGGGAGTTCTTGGCCTAAGAGGAAAACAGACCTGTAAATGTACAATGGCCTTAGAGTAGGTGTAGCAACAGAGGTGTGTGAACTACAGAGGGCACACAGAAGAATGAGTCTGGTCTGGCAACCTGGAGATGGGATCTCATCTCAGGAACTGAGCAGAGTTTGGATATAATGGAATCTTGGAGTTAGCATAAAGAAAGCCTGAGCTCAAATTCTAGATCTGCCAATTACTGGCTGGGGAGTTGCAAAGGTGATGTGTCAAAAGACCCAGCACAAAGTTCAGCACAATCTCATAAATTTTATTTATTTATTTATTTGTTTGTTTATTTACTTATTTATTTTGACCAACTAGCTCTGTGACTTTGAACAAGTCAGCCAACCTCCTTGAGCCTCAGTTGTCCCATATCTAAAACCAGAGCAATCGTATCTTTCTTGACTACCTTTAAAGATTGTGATAATTAATGTAAAATAATATTGAATGTCAACTGTAATTGAAAAATTAAAAAGGGGGAGGTGAAGGAGTATGAGAGGTTCAAGTTTCCAGGTATAAAACAGATAAGTCCTGGGATGTAATAGACAACATGGGGAACAGAGTCAGGGATGTTGTGACAGCGTTGTACAGTGTCAGATGGTTGCTGGACTTATGGTGACCAGTTCCTTGGGTACATAAATGTTGCATGACCATGGTGTATACCTGAAACTAATATAATATTTTATGTTAGCTATATTTTAATAAAAATCTTTAAAAAATAAATAGGTGTGTAAACATGATATAAGTATACATGTACACATATGAAGCATATTCATTTGTTATCTAGATGTCCTGTTTTTATTAATTCTTGGTCTATCTTGTATATTGTGTTGTTATAAGATAGAAATTTCTTACAATATATTCTGTTGTTTAAACTTAAAAAAAAAAAAAGATTGTGATGGGCACAGAACGATTTACCTTGGACGAAGGGGCTTTAGAATGTGAACTTGACTCTTCACTGTAATGACTGGCACCGTGAGGCCAGCATGCGGTTGAGCGGAGGGAAGCTGGGATTTCCAGTTAGGGACATGGAATAACAGAATTAAGTACCTTTAAGGCCTTCATTGGAAAGACTGATGCTCCAGGCGTCCTGGTCTCACCCATGGAATGACTGTAAAATCACTTTGCAGTGACAGAGTCTTATAAATACTTCCTAATAACAACAACCTGCACCATCTCCACCGGGAGCGGGGCTGGCGAGAGCGTTAATGAGGCTGCTTGGTGTCTTTTTAAAGCCCAGCTCCATCAGATTCCATGGGAACTTGGGAATGAATGTTCAGGAAGCTGTGTGGGTCCCATGCCTCCTCCTTTCCCCGGGGCAGGGATGCTGGGAGCAGCAAAACCCAGGACAGCACTGTCCCCTGGTTCTTGTCAATCAGTTCAGCTTTTTGTTGTTTATACATTTCACTTTGAGGTTTTAATTAGTACTAAGTAGGAAAAAAATGTGCTGAAAGACTTGTTCTGTGGATGGTGGCGGGAGAGTGGGGCTGCAAACAATGACAAGATTACTGTCAGCCACCTTTTACTCTGTGCCAGGCTCTGGGCCAAGCAGTCAGCCACCTTTTACTCTGTGCCAGGCTCTGGGCCAAGCAGTCAGCTGCGTTATTCCAGCAACTGACTAACCAACCTGAGGGTGAGGATGAAGTGTTCTTTTTCTGGGGAAGAGGAGATGAGGAGGAAGCAGGAGAGATGGGAGGAGGGAGCGTGGCAGTGCAGGGTGAAGGGATGGCGTTTGTATAAAAGACTCCTGAGGAGATTTATGTGGAAGTTAGTGCTGGAAAAAGCGACAGTTCTAAGTGGAATATTAATGGAATCCATTTTCTTGCCATCTCCTGCAGGAACACTTTGGAAGTGCAGGGAAAAAAGGAAATCACTTTGCAAAAATAACTGTTATTTATGTAATAGAACAGCATTGGATAGATCAAAATGTGAGGTTTCAAGGTAATAATTGGACCGTCAGATCATCATTATCCATTTAAAAGGTAATTTCTTGGCTAGAAAATTGATAGAAAAAAAATGGCCCAATCCTACCACGGTGGTAAATAAATATGTGTTTCAGTTTTATTATTTGATTTCATTCCGAATCTGATGGGACTGGGAGACTGAAGGGAATTGATTAGGGAAGTGAATGGGAATGCCTCTCCCCAGAGCACTGATACCCAAACATGATTGCTGGGGAGAAGCCTCGAGCCTCTCTCCTTGTCACAGCTGGAGGGAAAACAGTGAAGGCAGAGGACCAATTCCTTCCAGACTCCACTGGGCATCCTCTGGGAATTTTACTCCCAGATCCTGTAATTTCTCCCTCTCCCACCTGCCAAATTAACCACCATGGCTGATCCTTCCTCTGTTTTGTGTTGTTTTTAATATTCACACTACCTCTATACATTTTTTCTTTTTAAAAATTGGATCATTCTGTACATATTGTATTGCAGTTGGCCTTTTTTGCTATATTGTGAACAACTTTCTATGTCAATTTGTATAAATCAGCCTACTTTTTTTTATGCTCTTTCTTTATATGAACATTCATTCCATCATTTATGTAAGCGTTCCCCGTTTGATGGACATGTAGGTTGTAGCCATCCTTGTGCCCAAGACTGTGTACATTTGCAGGACTATTTATGGAGAGTAAGATTTGGAGTGAAAGATTTGAGTCAGAGGGTAGGAACATTTTAAATTAGAATCAACTGAGCATTACCAACCTTGAAAAATTTGATTTGACAGCCTCTGCCCTGTAGGTCAAATGGATTCTCATGATGTCAGACAAGTGGGCAAAATTTTGAAAGATATTTCAAGGAGTTGGTGCTTTTGCTTATTTAAGGGGCAGAACATACATTGAGAAGGAGATAGTGCTGGTTTTGGAGTATGGGACATTGAGCCTCATCTGCGCCGATGATGTCAGGTGTGACCTGGGATGGATTCAAAAGCATAATGATAACCAACCCCCTTTGCTACCTCAGCTGGTGATAATAACAGCTACCGCTGCTGGCAATGAATGAAGCACTTGGGACTTGCTGTCCAAACCAGCACTGGGATCCCAGCTATGCCGTTAATGCGCTCAGGATTTGGGTGTAGTTTTTAACCTCTTACTGGGTAATACGGGGACCATCACACACATCTCACAGTGTTATTCTAAGGATTAAATGCCATAATTTTTAAATATTGCTCTGTAAAGTAGAAAATGCTACTTAAATGTTGGTGTCATTATTAATAGTGAATCTAAGGTTTATTTAAAGCTGACCAAAGTGTTCCCTTGCTCCCCCAACTTCCACCGCAGTACTCAGAGTCCTAGAACCTAAAGAACAGATGTGTGTTTTTTCCTCTTTGTTCTTTGACCTTGGGAAAGTTATTAAACTGCTCTCAACCAGAATTTCCCCTTCCAAAAACTTGAAGGAGACACAAGTGTATAAGAGGCTCAATCTTGTGGTGATCAGTAGCCTCCTTTGCCAAAGGATATCCGTCTAGTTTGGTACATCTGAGCAGAAGAGCTTTGCTTTTTTTAAGACAGAGTGTGGGACAGATAGGTAAGTAGGTAGGACAGGGAGGTACAGAGGTAGGACAGGTAGATAGATGGACAGGATAGGTAGATACGTAGGTAGGTAGGGAGGGAGGGAGGGAGGGAGGGAGGTAGGATAGGCAGATAGGTAGGTAGATAAGACAGGTAGTACAGTTAAGTAGGTAGGTAGATAGATAGATACGTAGGTCATGGGAGCAAGATGAGAAGAACAAACTGCTCCTTCCTCCAAACCCCTCTTCTGTACTGGCCAGGAGGGGAGGGCTCCCTGCCGTCAGAGACCAAGGACACAGCACACAGAGTCCTGGCACAGGAAATAACCTTAGGAGCCAAGGAATTGCCCTAGATAGCAGACAGGGAGGAGTTTTCACTTACCCAAAGGTGGAATAAAGTTTCCATTTTTATTCAGCCACACTCTGGAGAAATCAAGAAATATTTAGGAGTGGCAAGCATCAGACAAAAAGGTCTCTCTGTCATCATCAGGAATCTCAGATGCTTCAGAAGAGAGGCAGGCGAACCACAGGTGTCCTCACCTCTTAGCACATCACCCTGTTAAATTTCAAACACAGACAACTATTGAATTAATGAAGTCACTATGTATAAAGGCAGGTGTTGGGGGAGGGTGACAGTTCAACAGAATGGTTGAGACTGTGGACTTGGAATTCTGCTCCTGCATTGGTAAGCTGGGTGAACTTATGTAAATCACTTAACCTCTCTGAGCCATGGTTCCGCCATTTCTAAAACAGGGCTAATAATACCTTTCTTGCACGCATGCTATGAGAATTACATGAGGTAAAATGCCTGGAACATAGTAATCTCCATACCTGGCAGCGGTGCTATCTCCATACGTAGCACCCTGAAGTAACAGCTATGTACGCTACTGCCCCACTCTAACATCCAGTTGAGATTCAGAATCTCAGGCCTTTCCCAGTACACACAGACATTGTCTTGAGTGCTAACAACCCCTAACAAGTACCTTAATCATCAGTTACATAAATAGGCAATCAGTGGGCGAGCAGAAGGCTCTCCTCAGTGCACCCTATTAATCTGTTGGTTGGTCGTTCACATTAGTTGGAAACTGAATAACTGTATGTCCTAACAGGCACTGAGCAACCTCAGTTCTGAGGGACACCTCTGTATCTCCAGCCTGTCTTGACTCTCCACAGTCTGCTCCCCTCTAAGGGTCTGTGACAAACAAAATCAGTATTAGGGATGGTGAAGATACCTGGAAGGAAGACAGGAAGTGATGGAAAAAGTCCAAAACCCTGTAAACGGGTTACCTCAGATGTAAAGTCACAAGTGTTAAGGTGGTTTGAGGCTCATGAGGACCTTAGGCAAATAGCTAAGGCTTTAGAAATTGCTTTAGAAGTATTCCAAACAGTATTGGGGTAGGGGAAGGCAGTGAGGGAGTGAGAAGGGGAGTATAGGCTGCCAGGATTCCTGTTCAATATACCGGTCCCATCTGTGATAACTTTGCTTAGTGATTTATTCATTTTAACAGTATGACTATGAATATTTTTAGTATTGTGGTTAAAGTTGCAAACATTATTGTCAGATAATTGAATCAGAATTTTATCACAGTTTCTAGAAGTGGTACAGGGCCTGGCACACACACTATCCAATTCTCAAGGCTCACCCCCTCCAGTGTGCTTTCCAAACAAGGCCCAGGGTGACCGACATGTGGAGTTAAATCCTTAACATGATGAGCAGACTTGACTGTAATCCAAGCCCGTGATTCAGTAACTAAATGGTTTAATTAAGCTTATCACTGCTACCCCAAGCCAGGTGCTTCTGTGTATTAATGTAGCTAATTCAATATCCTCTCTAAGAAGCACCATCAGGGTGTGTGAGTCTGTGCTGAGGACCAGCCTTCAGCCTCTCCATTCACGAACAAATCCTAGCTGTGGCGTTTGTGTTTGTCTCCTGGGAAGCCAGCTAACAGGTTGATCCCTCCTCCCTCCATCTCTCCTCAAGCGCTTGGCTATTGCAGCCACTGGAAACCTTCCCCAGTGCCCCTCCACCCGCCTTTCTATCTCCTTCCACTCCTTGCCAGAGCACTTTTTTTTTTTTTTTTTTTGCCAGAGCACTTTTAATTTGCTTGGAATAATTGCTTCTGTCTTCTTCTTGCACCTCATTTTCTCCTTGCTTTTATTTATCACCTTTAGACCTCTCCTTGATATAAGCAGGCCCTGGTGTCTGCAAGAAGGGAGAATTGGATACGTGTCATAGGCCTGTGTGTGGCAGGTAGATGCAGGAATCCAGTTTCCACTTCCTCTGTTCACCTGCATGCACTGGTAACCTCATCACTGGGACCTCAGTGTCTACGAAGCACCTGGAACACCAGAGAGTAATGAACAGTTGTAGGAGAGTGACGAATGAATGAAATGGGCCTGCCTTTTCCTGGCTCTGGTGTTTGCGCCAGGCTCTCATCTGATGGTAAATGCCCTCCCCTACACCTTACTCCTACTTACCGTTCACCATAGTACTCCAAACCTGTTTCCTCTGTAAAGCCCTCCCTGGTCATTAGAAATCATCTGGTCCCAAAGTCTCCTTTCATAAAAGAGAAAACTGACCCCTTCCCCCCAAGAGTCACCTTTCCAAGTCTGCCCAGCCACAGACCCAGGGCAAGAATTCAAATTTTGGGTCTCCTGTGGAGACCCCTCCTCCTCTCTCCTGGACACTTTTTGTTAGTTTCCTGTTTAGTATTGTGATGTCCTTCCTACTGTTTAATGAACTGCTGAGGGATTGGTACCATAGGTTATTATTCTTTGAGGTCTCCCGTAACAGAGGGCAGTGTCTACTTCCGAGTATTGACCTCTCCATTAACATTTGTCGGTTTCTGACGATAGTGATGTCTTACATCTGGGAACTTCAGTCTCTCCCTAGATACCCTCTAGCTCTTTGCATGTGAAAGATAAGCTCTCTATTGAAACCACTAGACAGTAAGTCACCCAGGGTCCTTTGTGAGCAGGAGAGGCTGGGCAAGCTGCCCAAGGATTATTACAAAAGTCTGCCTTTCTTCCCAGTACCTCTTGTAAAGCATCTTCACTTTTCTTGGGAAAAGGTTAATGCACTTTAACCAAATTCTGAGCAGTCTGTAACATGGGTTGCACATCAGGAGTGAGGTGGGGAATTGAGACCAAAAGAACGTGAGAACCTCTTAATCAAACCAGCTTCACATACACACCCACTGCCTGAATGAAAACCTAGTGGGTTTCTGTTTCTAATTCAGGTGGCTTGGCTCTGGCTATCTTCAAGTTTTTGAAGCCACCATCTCCTCCTTTGCATACTGACCCTGAGGAGTGGAAATTGGCCCTAGGATGAGGTGGGTGTATTTACTCGTAAACACACAAGGAGAAAGCTCCATGGGTTTGGGATTTCGTAGGCAGAGACAGATCTTTGCTTGGCCTCTAGTACCTTTTTTGCCCCAGGGGAGTTCTGCTAACACCCTCCATGCCCCCATCATCGTCACAGTCTTCTTCTGATCTGACTTGGCTGAGGAACACACAGACTGCTCCACAACCCCAACGTAGCTGACTTCTTGGCACTGACAGCTTTGCTGCTACGCTAGAAGGAAGCCTTCTCTTCTTTCCTCCTGCTGTGGGCATGACTTGGGGAAGGGGGTGGGTAGTGGGGCCAGAGAGCCTCTATTTGCCTAGCTCACATATGGTGGCAAAGAGCTACAGAGAAGCAAACAGTCCTGCCATGGTCCCAGTGCCACCCACATTTGTGGAAACCATGCCACTGGCTGCCGCAGGGCTTTCCAGGCAGACTGAGAGGGTACAAACAACTGGAGGAGGAACTCCCCAAAAGAGGCCAGACCTAAAAGGCCTGGGTTTGCCCAACTGAGAATCGAGGTTTTAGCTGACACAATTAGCACAGCCCCAGAGAGGAGAGACAGCAGGAAGACGGGAAACACCACACCACTACTTACAGAAAGGCATTCTCACTAAGGTAGCCTTGGCACGACTCCACGGGAGGGCTGATGGGCTCCGGTGGGGTGGCGAAAAGTTTCAAATTCATTTAAAATGGACTTTTATTAAGTTTTTGCTGACAGATGAGAAAGGGAAATCAATCTGGCAGTAGGTCCCAAGTTTAGGGTTGTCCTACTGGGTATGTGAGAGCCACTTGTTAATGTGCTTTCCGGGCGGTACTGGGGAGGAGGGAGGACAAAGCCTCCGGTGGAGCACCTCCTGGTCCAGCACTGGGTGGAGCCTTGGCAATGGTGTGATCTCCTCCTTGTACAGGTGGGGAGACCGAGGCAGAGAGGGCCGTGGCTTGCTGGAGTTGACACAGCCACTTTGTGGTAGAGACCAGGACTTATACCACTGTGTGACTGGGGGGGGGGGGGGGTTAAGCTACTTAGCACACGGATGGGACCTCTTTGTTACTCACATGGTTGGTTGTTCATTAAAAACATGTGTATTGACTTGAAAAAATTAATTGTTAAGAGATGTGGCCTTGGTATAACCTGACCCTTCCCTAGTTGTAAAAAGGGATCTTCAGATTGGAAACCTCTTTCTGTTGTTCTTATACCCTCTTGTTTGCAGCATAAGCTCCTTAAAGAGAGATATTCTACGTGCCCTTTTATTAAAATTATATAATAAAAATAGCCCATTGACTAGCTATTCTGTACTGAGTACGTGAGAGAAATGATTCCACGCAATTCCACCAAGTCAGCAAGTAGGCACTGTTATCCTCATTACAAACGAGGGAGTGGAAGCTCAGAAATTAAGTGATCGGCTCAGCCATGCAGGTGCTTAGTGGTTGTTTCAGGATTTGAACCCAGATCTGTAGTATTCCAAAGTGTACATGTGCAGTCAAGGTTATAAAAATAAAGCAAGGAGGTGTCCTTGCAGTATCCCTGTGTCAACTTTGACCTATGTGCAAAGGAGGCAGGGTGGGAGGACTCCAGTATGAGAATCTCAGCAGAGAGGGAGCAATTCCTTTTCACCTTGGCAGCAACCCCCAGGCTTGCTCACCACCCAGGCCCCCTACTCAGGCACAATTAACCCTCTCTCCATGGCAAGCTCAGAACCCATGCGTGGCAGGAGCAGGCAGAGCCCTGCCAGTGGCTGCCAGCTGGAAGCATGTGGTAAGGAGGCTCTGAGCAGAGGACAGAGGACCAGGCAGGAGGTGCTGCAGTGCTATTACAATTAGAAAAAAAAAAAAGCTAGGGTGGTTCTTGGCTCCGAATCCAAATTTGCATCTCATTGGGGAGTCATTTGCATAGGAAGTCTTATCAATAGCTTATGAAATAAAATAAATGGATTGGTGAAGCTGCCAAGTAGGCTCCCAAAGCCTGTGCTCTGAGTGGGAAGTTAGTTGGGTTCTCTCTTTGTTGGGTTCTCCTTGGGGTCTCCAGGAGCCTCTATGGCAATCGTCTGTGGGTTGCAGAGCAGTCGGGGTGGGGCAGATTTCAGCTCCGGAGGAAGCAGGCAGGTGAGCGACACAGTAGGGCAGCCACCTGGTCTCACTAAAAGCAGCCCTGTCTTCCACCAGAACTCGGTTCTGCAGTTTCCTCCTGTCTTTCCTGGAAGCCCATCCCGCGCCCCAAACTCCCTCCCCTCCTCAGCCCAGCTGGGCTCCAGGGCTGGGTTCTGAGCTTCCTGAGCAGCAATTCTTCATGTTGAGTTAGCAGGTAATCCTTGGTTCTGTAAGCTTGTCACAGGCCCCCAAGTCAACTCTCAATCAGAGACTGACATGAAATGCCAGGAATAGGGCCCAGGAATCTGTACCTCCAGCATGTAGCTGGCGGATGGTAGGTCCCACTTTGAGGACCCCTGCTCCAAGGTGTTGGGCTGAGAGCTGATAAGATGCCCAGTATTCCCTGCAGGGTGATGGCATTCTCTCCGCAGGGTGGCTGAATGCCTCGCCAGGGCCTGGCGCTCACACTAAAGTCTCCCTTCAATTTATGAGGAAGAGATGACCAACTTGCTGTGACTGATGAGAAAAAGATTCTCAGACCGGCCAAGATCTGCCCAAGGTCACTCAGCCAGGAAGCAGGAGAGTTTGATTTAAATTCTAGTTTGTCAGTCTCAAAATCCCGCTGCATTTCATAGGAGGTCCTTCAAAATGAAGTAATGACTCTACTGGTGGAGTTTTGTGGTAATTATTGGGGAGCTAAACCCTGGCAGGGGAAATCAGCATAGCCCCCTCCCAATAATCGCAGTTTGTATGTTGGGGGGGAGGGGGAAATTGAGGAGATCTGCTCCTGTCCTGAGCCCAATGGATCTTCTCAGACTCAAGGCTAGTTTAACAGTTAAAGGTCATCGGCGGCCAGATGGCTCAGTTGGTTAGAGCGTGAGCTCTTAACAAGAAGGTCACCGGTTCGATTCCCACATGGGCCAGTGAGAAGCAATGCCTTGAGCTTGGAGCTAAGCTGCCAGCGGGCGGCCGGTGTGCTCAGTGGTTGGCGCGCGGTGCTTATAACACCAAGTTTGCCGGTTTGATTCCCACATGGACCAGTGAGCTGTGCCCTCCACAACTAGATTGAAAAAAACAAAACAATGACTTGACATCCTGGAAAAACACAGTTCCCCAATATTCCCCAAATAATTAAAAAATAAAATAAAAAAAGTTAAAGGTCATCCAGTTAAATTGTATTTTTTCCTTTTTCTTAATTGAGTATGCCTTCTACCCTCTCAGTGGCAATCGTCATTGGGGGGCAGGGAGCACATAACCCTGTAGAAGGGACAGGACTGGGCCTAGTGTTCTGACTCTCAGTCCAGAGCTCTCTTTACAGGTCCTAAGTCCTCCTTTTTTCTGTTTTTTCCTGCTTTCTGGTCTTTTAAGGAGAGGAGAGGGCCACTTGTTTTCACTGTTTTGTGAGATCAGAGAAGGCCCCACCCAGTCCTGGTTTGAAGCAGGAAAGCTGTGGGCCTCTGCTGGGAAATACCTCTGAGGTGCCACCACCTGGGTTTCCCTGTGCCCCTCTCCTCACCTCACTCTCTCCATCTTGCAGTTTTCAAGGGAGTTGTCCTGAGAGACAGGGATGCTGGGCAGGGAGGAAGTGCTCACTTGTGCTTGAGATGTCACCAATCATCTCATCACGTCCTTGGCAGGTAGAGGCTGAGCACAGGATGGGCGATTTGGAGACGACAAGAAAGTTCTGGGGCTTTCCCCAGATCCCCAGAGCAGAACAGAAATGCTTCTCCTGAGTCCTCTACATTTAGCCTGTTCAGACAGCGAGGTGGTGTGTGTGTGTGTGTGTGTGTGTGTGTGTGTGTGTGTGAGAGAGAGAGAGAGAGAGAGAGAGAGAGAGAGAGAGAGAGAGAGAGAGAGAGAGAGAGAGTTGGGGGAGGAAGTCAGAGTCACTTTGCTTAGGGAAGACAGGTTATGAATACTGGAATATATTTGCACGTTGTCACTTACTAACTGCAACCTCAGACGGGACATTTCATTTCATTGGCCCTCAGTTTTCTCTTCAGTAGCACAGGGATCATATCCATCCTAACCAGTTGTGGTTAGACAAAATAAAATACATAAGCAAGTCCTCTCCAGATGTCAGGGGATTGTTGATATTGAATTTGAACAAGAGGCTGCATCCCTATTTTCATTTTGGCTAAATAGTGATCATTTTCAATGCAACAAATATTTATTGAGTAATTTATTCTACATATTCTACATCCAGCCCTGTTTTCGGTGCTATAGGGGATTCAATATTTCTATAAAACTCAGGCTCTTGTTTCCAAAGTTAGAGGCTTCAGAGTTAGATATCAGAAAAATGAATCTGTTTTGTTTGTTTGTTTGTTTGTCTCATTTTAAACAGCTTTGTTGAGCTATAATTCACATATTTTACCCATTTAAAGTATACAATTAAATGGTTTTTACTATATTCAGAATTGTGTAACTATTACCACCATCACTTTAAAATATTTTTATCATCTCAAAAAAGAAATCCTGTATCTTTTAACTATCACTTCTCAATCCCCTCATCCCTCCCAGCCCCTGACAACCACTGATCTACTTTCTGTGGATTTCCCTATTCTGGGTATTTTATTTGAATGGCATCATACAATATGTGGCCTTTTGTGTCTGGCTTCTTCCATGTAGAATAACGTTTTCAAGGCTCATCGTTGTAACAGATGTCAGTACTGCATTCCTTTTTATGGCTGAATAACATTCCATTGTATGGATATGCCACCTTTTATTTATGTATTCATCAGTTAATGGACATTTGAGTTTTTTTCAGTTTTTCAGCTATTGTGAATTATGTTGTTCTGAGCATTCGTGTACAAGTTTTTGTGCAGATATATGTTTTTATTTCTCTTGGGTATGTACGAGGTGTGATCAAAACCTAACAGTGAATGTTTAAATAAAAAAAAATTATTACAGTAAGACACATTGCCATTAATCCCCCTCAAAATACTCCCCAAACCTTAGTAACAGTGTGTGACAAGTTTCAACTTGTTCAGTGCAGTGTGTTTGGTATGAGCTATGGTTGAGAGAAGGTGTGTTTTAAAGTATGCCATAATTCATCCTCCATCATGACAATGCTCCGTGTCACACATCGTTTCTGCTATATGGCAGTTTCTGTCAAATAAAAGCATTACGGTGTGTCCTCAGCCACCTTATTCACTGGATCTGGCACTGTGCAACTTCTGGCTCTTCCCCAAAGTCAAAATGACCATGAAAGGTAAACGTTTTAAATCAATTCAGAACGTAGAGACAGCCACGACAGTGCAACTAAAGACTCACGAAAGAGGACTTCCAGAACTGCTTCAGAAAGTGGCAAGAACGATGGGATGAGTGTGTTCGAAGTGAGGGGGGAGTATTTTGAGGGGCATTAATGGCAACGTGTCTTTCACTGTAATTTTTTTTAAAAAAACATTCACTATATTGTTTAATCACACCTCGTATATTCCTAGGAGTGGAATTTCTGGGCTATATGGTAATTCTGTGTTTAACTTTTTGAGGAATTTGCCAAACTGTTTTTCAAAGGGGCTACACCATTTAACATCCCCACCATCAGGATGTATTTCTCCACATCCTCTGATTTGCATTTCCCTAATGGCTAGTGGTGTTGAGTATCTTTTCATGTGCTGATTGGCCCTTTCTATATCTTCTTTGGAGAGATGTCTATTCCAGTCTTTTGCCCATTTTTAATTGGGCAAAAGAACTTTTAAAACTTAATTTAAGAACTTATAAAAACTTTATTTTAAAGTTTAAACTTTAAAATTAAAAATAAATTAAATAAATAAATAAAGTTAAAAACTTTATTTTAAATTAAGTTTTAAAAGTTCTTTACATATTCTAGGTACAAGTCCCTTACTATATATGTGATTTGCAAATATCTTCTCCTATTGTGTGGATTGTCTTTTCATTTTCTTGATGGTGTTCTTTTGGAGCAAGATATCTGAATCTGAATTTCAAAAACTGTTAGTGTTAATTACATCGAAACTTCATTAATTTGAACTATGGTAAATTGGAATTGGTCAGGACAGAGGTTCAAAGTCCTTTCATTCAACAAAGAGTTATTGAGACTATCTGTGGTCAGAGACTATGATAGGCCCTGACGATGGAAGGGTGAAAAGGAGAGAAGCTGCTTTTGTGACCCACAATGTGCAGTGAGGAAACAAAAACATTATCCATCCAATGGGCTGAGCGCTGATGGGCTGAGCAGTGATTGATTTAGACTATTAGTCACCAAACCTTTTCCATAATGGGCCAGATAGTAAATATTTTAGGCTTCGTGGTCCATATGGTCTTTGTTGCAACTCCTTTTATAGCACAAAGGCAGTCACAGATAAGACACAAGCAAATGAACATGATTGTGTCCCAATAAAACTACTTACGGATATTAATGTTTTAATTTCATATAATCTTCATATGTCACAAAATATTCTTCTTCTTTTGATTTTTTTCCAACCATTGAAAAATGTCAAAACCATTCTTAGCTGTGAACCCTACCAAAAATACCTGCCTCCACACACAAAAGAAAACAAACAAAAAAACGACAAGTGGCAGGGGTCGTATGGTGACCCCTGATTTAGCCTAATCAGAACTCATTCCTGGAACAGGATTTAGTCCCCAAATCTCGTCACTGTCACACAATACAGAAGGGGTGGGATAAATCGGGAGTCAAGCTCAGTGTTCTCCATTGACAGCCTGGTACTTTCTGCAAGGTCTGCAGGAAGTCCAGTGGCTGGACTGCGGACAGGGAGCAGTATAATATCTGTGCGATGATTTATGGTGCAAAAAGCCTCCACCAACAGCTCATGGCAGCTCTTCCCTTCTCCCTGCCTGGCTACCACCATGATGCCATCCCAGTTTTACCAATATACCACCCAAACAATTAATCCTGGAAAACTGTGACTGGGGAATCTCCCTCTTACTTCCAGGTAACACCTAAACCCATGCATGTTAGCAGGGTCTTCCTGAAGACTGAGCTCATACTTTTGTTGCTAGGCCCAAAGAAGTCGCTGCAGTTAGTCAGTAAATAATCATTGAAACACTCACCAGGTTTGCATCCCCCTGAGTGCAATAGGGGAAGCAGGAGAAGTTGAATGATCTTCCCTTATAGCAAAGGTGTGACTAACAAAACAAACACACACAGACCTTCCCAAATTCTGTGGCACAGAGCCATCCGGTGACTGGCATGATAAAACAAAACCTCAACTCCCAGCATCTGTTTATGCCACACAGTGATAGTTAATGAAGGCTGACCACAGCAAAACTGGGAAGTCAACCAAAGTTCAGCTTTTGGCTCTAGCTGTCTTTTCCAAAGACACATTTCCTCTGCCAGTGGCAAATTCTTTCTCAGTCCCATCACCGTGTCAGGTTGTCTCTTCTCTGACCTTGTTCCATCCTTTATTTAAAAATTGGCCAGTCGCACTGGAAACTGGCTAACAGGGTGTACTTTCTTTTGAGTGGATTTCATGTTATTTGTTTCTCACACTGTGTATGCATTTTTTATTTTATGTTTAACTTTGTATATTATGCAATGAGACTATCTCTGGAGAAGATAATTTCAGGCCAAAACAAGCATATGGTGGGGAATGATTTGGAGCTAGGAGAGAAAGGGCAGAAGTCACAGTGATGACCAACAATAATTGGTTTCACTTTACTACTCATAGAGTGCAAGCGCACGCGCACACACACATGCATACCGCTTCTCACAAAACCCTGTGAGATAGTAAGACTACGATAGTGCTATCACCATTATATAGGTGAAGAAACTGAGGCTCAGAGAGACTGGCTGGCCCAGATTTGCTCCGTAGCTCGTAGTGGTACGACAGAGACTTGAACCTACAAGTTCGGACTCGGCCACAATGTATGTTCTTTTCATTGAGCCACACTGCTCCTTCTCCAGCTCCCAACCGTTCTCACTTCTCTCTGGGTGTATTTATCAGGGCATTCATGAAGGTAAATCTAATTAGGAACCTTGACAATTAACTGATCCCCCTAGATGATCCCATAATCCCAAAACTGGGCTGTAACTCCCTTCCTTCCTTTCTCCCTTCCTTCCTTCTTCCTTCTTTCTCTCTCTCTGTCTCTCTCAGCTCTTGGGAGTAGAGATAATACATTGTGTGAATAATGTGTTATCACTGGCTTCTATTCATTCATTTATTTAATCAGCATTTATTGAGCTCATACCACATGCTAGGCTCTATAATAGGTACTCGTGATGCAAGAGGAGAGCTATATTCCTCATTCTCTAGTAAATGGACAGCGACCATGTGATGCTTAGGGCATCCAACCCAGGCTTGGGAGGTCAAGAAAGGATTGCTCTAGAAGCTTAGCTTGGTTGATAGGCCAGGATATACAATTAAGAGATATACAGTCAAAGAAGGGATGAGGGTGTGTGTGTGTGTGTGTGTGTGTGTGTGTGTGTGTGTGTGTGTGTGTGTGTTTTACATGGGAGAAATGAGAACATGTTATATTCTGGGGAGAAGGAGGGAAGGGAAGGTGGAGTTAAGGAGAAAGTGCGTAAGAAGAGCAAAAAATGATGGTATGTAGACTATTGCTAGAAGTATTGCCCTTAGATAGGTGAGGATTATCTCTTCCCTGCAGACAGAAGGGAAAATGGGTACAAATAGCAATGCGTTTAATGTCTTATCTAGTCAGCTACCCATATTAACTAATTAAATGTGTATTGAAGGCTGTCATATGGCAGCATTACAATGCTATGTAATGAGGACATAAAATTGAAAATAATGAATATATATTTGATGAGCACCTGTTTGCTATGTACTGTCCTAACAATAATAGCAATATGTATTGTTTATTATATGCTTGTTTTTATCTGAAGATTTTTGCATGTATTATTTCCTTTAATTATCATAACAGTAGATGCTTTTATTATTATTTTTAGAGGGGTAAACTGACATATAGAGATTAGGCAACTTACCCAGTATTACATAGCTAGTAAGTAGCAGAGACAGGCTTTCAACCCAATCAGCCTGTCCTGTAAAGCCCGTGCTTTTAACCACTGGGTGTACTGTCTCAAGAAGCTTATATGCCCAGAGCGGGTAGACATATCTGCAGCCAAACAATTAAAATATCGCAGATTTCTGTTTCTGACAGTATAATTTACTAGATAAACTGAAAACTCCTCTCCTAGAAAATACTAAGAAGTGATGGATAAAATATAATAAAAAATCTTTTGAACACTAGCTAAGCAAGAAGAAAAGTAAGAAAAACCACCAGGGACCATGAAGAGAAAGCTGACAGCCAAAGTGGTAAGCATGTGAATTGATGCTGTGTGGAAATGGGCTAGTGCTAGTCTTGGATTTCATTGACCTTTAAGAGATAGGAGGTAAGCCCGTGGGATTGTGTTAGGTAGAGAGTTAGAATGAAGAACTCCACATAAAGACAATGGCCTCAGTTAAATGGGGACCTATAAAATAGCCCACTCATAGGCACAGGATGATAAGTTGGGCTTTGAGTAAGAAAAAAATAGTCTCCATAAGACTTTATAACCATGGGGGTATCCTTAATGGGTTTCAGATTTAAATTTATATTCCCAACAATTACCAAGTACAAAAAATGGTAACAGACTGGTAATGCTTTTGAAATTTCTGGACAAAGCAAAATAAAACCCCTCAAATGGATAAATCCTCAACCCTGGCTGCAAAAGGTTACCACAGATAAAGCCCCATGAATGCGAGTCAGCAATTGCAACAGATATCAGTATTACATGCTCAAGAAGTGCAGCTCAGAAGCATTGGAGTTAAACAATACGTTAGAGCAGGTGGACTTAACAGACATTTATAGAACAATCCCTCTAGTAGCAACAGAATGTGCTTTTTTTTTTCTCAAGTACACATGGAACATTCTCCAGAATAAATCATATGTTCGGCCACAAAACAAATCTTAATAAATTTAAGAAGATGGAAATTATATTAAGCATCTTTTCCACCACAATGGTATGAAACTAGAAATAAATTTCTAGAACAAAACTGGAAAATTCAGAGGTATGGAGAGATTAAAAAACATACTACTGAACAACCAATAGGTCAGAAGATATATATATATCTTCAGGCAAATGATGATGGAAATACAACATACCAAAACCTCAGGATTGGAGCAAAAGCAGTTCTGAGAGGAAAGTTTATAGTGATAAACAGCAACATTGAAGGGGAAAAAAAAGTGCTCAAAAAAAACAAAAACCGTACTTTACATCATTAAGGAACTAGAAAAAAAGAATAACAAACTAACCCCTAAGTTAGTAGAAGGAAGCAAATAACAAAGATCAGAGAAGAAATAAATGAAATAGAGACGAAAAAGACAATAGAAAATCAATGAAACTAAGAGGTGGTTGTTTGAAAAGATAAACAATATAGACAGACTTTTATCTACTCTTAACAACAAAAATGGAGGACTCAAATAAAATTACAAACGAAAAAGGAGACATTGCAACTGATACCACAGAAATACAAGGGAATATAAGAGACTACTATCAACAGCTATATGCCAACAAATTCGACAATCTAGAAGAAATTGATAAATTCCTAGAAATATACAACTTACCCAGACTGAAGCATGAAGAAATAGAAAATCTGAATAAATCAATTGCTACTAAGAAGTTGGAATCAATAATCAAAAACTTCTCAACAAACAAAAATACAGGACCGTATGGCTTTACCAGGGAATTCTCCCAAACATTTAAAGAATACCAGTCTTTCACAAACTCTACAAAAAATAGAAGATGAGACGACACTTCCAAACTTATTTTATTAGGTCAGCATTACGCTGATACCAAAACCATATTAGGACATTAAAAGAAAAGAAAATTACAAGCCAAAATCCCTAGTGAATACAGATTTTAAAATCCTCAACATAATATTAACAAACCAAATTCAACAGTACAGTAAAAGGATCATATACCATGGTCAAGGGTGATTTATTCCAGGAAATGCAAGGATGGTTCAATGTCTGCAAATTAATCAGTGTGATATACCACATTAACACAATGAAGGATAAAAATCATGTGATCATTTTGATAGCTGCAGAAAAAGCATTTGGCAAAATTTTACGTCCTTTTATAATAAAAACTCCCAACAAACTAAATGTAAAGAGAATGTTCTTCAACATAATAAAAGCCATATACGACAAGCCCACAGCTAACATCATACTCAATGGTTAAAAAAACATGAAACCTTTTCTTCAAAAATCAGGAAAAAGACAAGGATGCCAATTCTCATCACCTTTATTCAACATGGTTCTGGTAGTCCTAGCCACAGTAATTAGGCAAGAGAAAGAAGTAAAAGTCACCCAAATCAGAATGGAAGAAGTAAAATTTTCTCTATTTGCAGATGACCTGATATTACATATAGAAAACCCTAAAGTCTGCACCAAGAAACTGTTAGAACTATAAACGAATTCAGGCAATTTTCAGGATACAAAATCAACGTACGAAAATCAGTTTTGTTTCAACTAACTGTGAATTATCGGAAAGAGAATTTAAGAAAACGTTCTAATTTACCATAGCATCAAAAAGGACAAAAAACTTAGGAATAAATTTAGCAAAGGAGGTAAAAGATCTGTACACTGAAAACTACAAGACATTGATGAAAGAAATTGAAGAAGACAAATAAATGAAAAGATATTCAGTGCTGGTGGATTGGGAGAATTAATATTGTTAAAATATTCATATTACCCAAAGCAATCTACATAGTCAGTACAATCCCTATCAAAATTCCATGGCATTTTTTTCACAGAAATAGAAAAAATAATCCTAAAATTTGTATGGAGCCACAAAAGATCCCTAATAGCCAAAGTAATCTTGAGAAAGAAGAACAAAACTGGAGATATCATGCATCCTGATTTCAAACTATATTACAAAACTATAGCAATCAAAAGAGTATAGCATTGGCATAAAGACACAGATGGATCAATGGAATATACTAGAGAGCCCAGAAATAAACCTGTGCATATATGGTCAATTAATATACAACAAAGGAGCCAAAAATATACAATGGGAAAAAGATAGTCTTTTCAATAAATGGTGTTGAGAAAACTACAGCCACATGCAAAGGAACAAAACTGGACCCCTATTTTACATCATACACAAAAATCAACTCAAAATGGATTAACAACTTAAATTTAAGTCCTGAAACAGTAAAACATCTAGATGAAAAAAGGGGATAAGCTCATCACACTGATCTTGGCAAGAATTTTTTGGGTTTGACACTATAAGCAAAGGCAACAAAAGTAAGTAGGACCACATAAATAAACAAGTAGGACCACATCAAGCTAAAAAGCTTCTGCACAGCAAAGAAAAGCATCAGTAAATGAAAAGGCAACCTATGGAATGAGAGAAAATATGTGCAAATCGTATATCTAATAAGGGGTTAATATGTAAAATATATAAAGAACTCACACAATTTAATATAAAAAAAATCAAACAAACAATCTGTTTAAAAAATTGGCAGAGGAACTGAGTCGACATGTTTCCAAAGAAGACATACAAATAGCCAACAGGTACATGAAAAGGTGCTCACCACTAATCATCGGGCAAATGTAAATCAAACCCACACTGTCAGTAAAACTAAAAATAGCACCTCACACCTGTTAGAATGGCTATCATAAAAAAGACAAGAGATAACAAGTATTGGCAAGGATGTGGAGAAAAAGTAATGCTTGTACACTTTTGGTGGGAATGTAAATTGGTGAGGCCATTTTGAAAAACAGTATGGAGGGTCCTCAAAAAATTAAAAATAGAACTATCATATGATCCTGCAATTCCAATTTTGGGTTTCTATCCAAAGGAAATGAAAACAGGATCTTTGAGATATCTGTACTCCCTATGTTCATTGCAGCATTACTCACAATAGCCAAGATATGGGAACAACCTACATGTCTATAAGCAAATAAATGGATAAAGAAGATGTGGTACATACATACAGTGGAATGTTATTCAGCCATAAGAAAGAAGGAAATTCTGCTGTTACAAACAACATGAATGAACTTTAAGGGCATTATGCTAAGTAAAATAAGCTGGTCAGAAAAGGACAAATACTGCATGGTATCACTTATATATGGAATCCCAAAAGCAAGTAAATAAAGTTAAACTCATAGAAAAAGAGAGTAGAAAAGTGGTGCCAGAGGCTGGGGATGAGGGGAGGAATAGGAAGGACTTTCAGTTATAAGATGAGTAGGGTCTGAGCACGTAATGTATAACATGCTGACTATAGTTGCTACCATTGTATTGTATAATTAAAATGTGCTAAGAGAGTAGAACTTAAATGTTCTCACACACATATAACATACACACTAGATGATAGATAGATAGCTAGATAATAGATAGATGATACATAGATAGAATGATAGATGATAATAGATATGTAGACATATAAATGTGTAAAAATATGTGAGGTAATGGATGTTTTAATGAACTATATGAGAGGAATTCTTCCCAAATGCATAGTACATCAAATAATCACGATGTACACTTTAAATAACTTACAATTATATTTGTCAGTTATACCTTAATAAAGCTGAAAAAAATCACTAGTAGCACCTACACAACAAACATAATTAAAATAATTAATTAAAATATTGGGGTGGGGGAAGTGGCATTAAAAAACTCACAGATGCCTCATACACTGTTGGTGGGAATGCAGACTGGTGGAGCCGCTATGGAAGGCAGTGTGGAGGTTCCTCAAAAAATTGTTAATAGAATTCCCATAGGACCCAGCAATCCCTCTCCTGGGTATCTACCCAAAAAATCTGAAAACATTTATGCATAAAGACACGTGTGCTCCAATGTTCATTGCAGCTTTGTTTACGGTGGCCAAGACATGGAAACAATCAAAATGTCCTTCAACAGGTGAATGGATAAAGAAGTTGTGGTATATATACACAATGAAATACTACTTGGCGGTAAGAAAAGATGATACAGGAACATTTGTGACAACATGGATGGATCTTGAGAGTATCATGCTAAGTGAAATAAGTCAGACAGAAAAAGCAGAACCATATGATTTCACTGATATGAGGTATATAAACCAAAAACAACAAAAGAACAAGACAAACAAATGAGAAACAAAAACTCACAGACACAGACAATAGTTTAATGTTTACCAGAGGGTAAGGGGGTTGGGGGGGTTGGGAGATGAGGGTAAGGGGGATCAAATATATTGTGATGGAAGGAGAACTGACTCCGGGTGGTGAACACACAATGGGATTTATAGATGATGTAATGCAGAATTGTACATCTGAAATCTATGTAATTTTACTAACAATTGTCACCCCAATAAATTTAAAAAAAAAAAGGCAGTCTACTGAGTGGGAGAAGATATTCACCAATGATATATCTGATAAGTGGTTAATAACCAAAATATATAAAGAACTCATACAACTTAACACCAAAAAGCAATACAATTAAAATATGGGCTGAGAACCTGAATAGACATTTCTCCAAATACAGCATATGGATGGCCAATAGACACATGAAAAAATACTAATCATCAGAGAAAAGAAAAACCACAATGAGATATCACCTCACATCTGTCGGAATGGCTATCGTTAATAAATCAACAAACAACATGTGTTGGCAAGGATGTGGAGAAAAGGGAACCTTTGTGCACTGTTGGTGGAATTGTAAATTGGTGCAGCCACTAAGAAAAACAGTATGGAGGTTCCTCAAAAAATTAAAAATATAACTACCATGTTACCTAGCAATCAAACTCCTAGGGATTTATCCAAAGAAATCCAAAACACTAATTTGAAAAGTATATGATTCCTATGTTCATTGCAACATTATTTACAATAACCAACATATAGGAGCAACCTAAGTGTTCAACAACAGAGGGCTAGATGATGAAGAGGTGGTACATATGTTCAATGGAATATTACTTGGTCATAAAAAAGAATGAAATCTTACCATTTGTGACAACATGGATGGACCTAGAGGATATTATTATGCTAAGTGAAATAAGTCAGACAGAGAAAGACAAATGCCACATGATTTCACTGAAACAGAAACACACTCATAGATATAGAGAACAAGCTAATGGTTTCCAGATGTGAAAGTGTTTGGGAGCTGGGTGAAAAAGGTGAAGGATCAAGAAGTACTAATTGGCAGTTACAAAATAGTCATTGGGGTGTAAAGTACAACATAGGGAATATAGTCAATAATATAATAATTATGTAAGGTGCCAGATGGGTAGTAGACTTATCAGGGGTAACTACATAAATTATATAAATGTCTAAACACTATGCTGTACACCTGAAACTAATATAATATTGTATATCAACTGTAATTGAAAAAATAAAAAAAGTTTAAGGAAAAAAAGACAAGTTCAAGATTTAATTTTTTTTTTTGTCCTCACTGCTTAGCACTGTGTTGGCATGTGGTAGAGACTTGAGGAATGATGAATGTCCTTTTGATGTGTGGGAGCTGAAAAGTGTCTGAAAGAGATAGGATCAGACACACAGCAAACTTACACAGACACCAGAAGGACTGATTAGGGGAGAAAAACAAGAGAGATACATTTGTTTAAATAGTTGTTGTGTATACATCTGTGTGTTTTATAGAGAGGGATGAGATAAACATGAATTTAAAAGACTTTAGTGTGTTATTAGGCTGGGCTGCATTTGGCAGTGTGTACCCTGACAAAGTTTGAAAATCAGCCCTTTCAAACACTAAATTACCTTTTGGGTCTACCAGCTCTAATGATACATAAAGCGAAAGTTGACCTCGTTACCATCAGATTCGTGGAGTGGATTAACATTTGGTATATTAACCAATTCTGGATGCTGAGGAATGAAAGCTACTAAATAACAGATTCTGATGGAGAATCAGGGACTGGAGCCACATTTGCAACTGAGTTCATTACACAAGGGTGATGAGCCCTTGATTCAAATCAAGGGAAACTCAGATCTCTCCACACTCTCATAATAGAGCAACCCAAGGATACGTTGGTTTGGCTCAGGCAGCTCCAAAGTAGCAGACTTTTTGGAGACAGGGATGGGAGGAAGAGCTGACTCAGAAGCAGTGGTGAGAGATGTCTTCGTGAGTTGAGAGAGTGGGTTCCCTGGAAACATGGCCAGCAGTGCTTTTGGGGGAAACTGTCTAGCCCCTGTGTGGGAAGCGCCTCGCCTATGAATCTGGGCGTGGGTGAGTGCCTGTTTGGTATAAGAGGTGCACCAACACCTGTTATGTGTTGCTTTATGAGTGAGGGGAAGGGCTTCAGGAAAGGAGTGGGTGACTGGCTATGGTTCTTCCCTGCCCCCTGAGAAGTCCCTGGGAGGTATGAATCCTGTGACAGAGAGGAGAGGGCATCTGCTCTTGGAGGAGGCCTATGTGAGCCAGGAGGAAGGGATAGTGAAGGAGAACCTTCCACAGGCCTTGTCTCTCTTCACCCTTAAAGCCCAGGCATTGTGAGCTGGTCAGCACAGTTCACAGTATAGCTGGGAGGATGGGTGCAATGAGAGGGAGAACATTTTTAGGAAAGCATCCTTTTCATTACAAATACCCTGGTGGGATGGTGGTGAAGGAAGAAAGTGAATTGGGTAAGTAATCAGGTGACTGCTAGCCAAAGGCAAGAACACACGGATGCCACGTGTTGGCAACCAGACCATTCTAGAACATGGAGGTCGCTGTGTTTCCCAGTAGAGGAAGCCTGGGCCCAGAGTTACAAATCTGGATCAAAGTAGTAGTGAAAGTTGTAAGTGACTTAAGGACTCCATTTTCTTTACCATCATCTGTAAAATAATAATTATAATAGTGATGCCCACCATATAGGGTTGTGGTATGTAAAGGTTCAAAGGAAAAACATATACAAACATCCAGGCACAGAAACATCCAGAAAATATTGGTTTTCCCTCTTTCCCTAAATCATAGGAGAGGAATCTTCCTCAAATCAAGTAATTCCTTCTCCCCCTTCCTCCCTCCTAACCTTTTCCCCTTCCTCCCAACTAGCCAGCTAGTATTTATACATCACTTAGCACATGAAAGGTGATTTACTATGCAGAAATTTCTAGGAGAAGCATTGTGATATTCTAAACAGAGTATTGGTAGTAGAGCAAAGGACCTGATGTTTAGTTTATTTTTTACGTTAATTATTCTTTATTCATAAGTAATTTCCAGCACATGCACGAATCCACAGAAAGGAAAATAAAACTAGGCTCAGGCAATATATTCAACCCGTTCAAATACTGTGGTTTACCATGGCACTGATTTCCTTACCTGAAATGTAGTTCGCTTTTAGCTGGGTCCTCCAGGCTGTCACAGCCTGCTCAGATGCATTATCATCAGGAGCTCATCCACATAGTTTCTGAATCCTTTTGTTCATTCCTGGACAGTTTTTAAACATAAATCCATGTCCTCCTGTATTAACAAATGGGCGCATTATAGAAGGAAACTTCCACAACTATTTCTGTCTTAAAGCCCTTGTCATAGACCACATTCAGATTTCTTTCTGTCTTGTTCCCTATCCTCATGCTCTCCTTTCATGCTCCTGTTTTAGTTTTCTATTGCTGCTGTGACAAATGATCACACACTTAATGGCTTAAAACAAAACAGATTTATCATCTTACAGTTTGGGAGGTAACTATGATGTGAGTCTCACTCGACTGAAGTCCAAGTGTTGGCAGGGCTGCGTTCCTCTCTGAAGGATGTGGGGAAGGATCTATTTTCTTACCTTTACAACTTCTACAGCCTGCCCCCATCCTTCACTCTGGCCCTTTTTCTCCATCTTCAAAGCCAGAAATTGATTTTCAGTTTTAATTCATCAATATATCAGCTATGTGTACTTGAGTTGATTTAATCTTTCTGGGCTTCCGAATACTCATTTATAAAATGGGAATTATATTTTACTATTACCTTCTGGATTATTATACGATGCAAATGAGATAGGATGTGTGAAAGTGCTTTATAAGCTACAAAAGAAAACGTTTTTTAAATTTTTTGAAGTCATTTTTAATTGTAAAATACACATACGATGAAATTTACCATCTTTATCATTCTTAAGTATACAGTTTGGTGGTATTACATACATTCACATTGTTTTCCAACGATCACCACCCTTCATCTACAGAATTCTTTTCATCTTGCAAAACTGAAACTCTGTACCTATTAAACAATAATTCCCCATTCTCCCCATCTTCCAGCTCCTGGCAACCACTTTTCTACTTTATATCTTTATGAAGTTGAATACTCTAAGTATCTCATATAAGTGGAGTCATACAATATTTTTCTTTTTGTGTCTGGCTTCTTTCACATAGCATAAGGTCTTCAAGATTCCACCATGTTGTAGAATGTGTGAGAATTTCACTCCTTTTTACGGCTGAATAATATTTCATTGTATGTATATACCACATTTTGTTTATGCATTTATCTATCGAAGGACATTTGGGTTGCTTCCATGCTAATTGTGAATAATGCTCCTCTGAACGTGGATGTACAAATATCTCTTTGAGACACTGCTCTCAATTCCTTGGGATATATATAATCAGAAGCGGAATTGCTGGATCACATGGTAATTCTATGTTTAACTTTTCGAGGAACAAACATACGGTTTTCCATAGTAGCTGCACCATTTTCATTCCCTTCAGCAGTGAACAAGGGTTTAAGGTTCTCGACATCTTTGCCAACACTTCTTATTTTCTGTTGTTGTTGTTTTTTGTTTTGTTTTGTTTCTTTAATTAAAGTTTATTGGGGAGACAATTGTTAGTAAAGTTACATAGATTTCAAGTGTACAATTCTTTATTACATCATCTATAAATCCCATTGTGTGTTCACCACCCGGAGTCAGTTCTCCTTCCATCACCATATATTTGATCCCCCTTACCCTCATCTCCCTCCCCCCACCCCCTTACCCCTGGTAACCACTAAACTATTGTCTGTGTCTATGAGTTCTTGTTTCTCATTTGTCTTGTTCTTTTGTTGTTTTTGGTTTATATACCACATATCAGTGAAATCATATGGTTCTCTGCTTTTTCTGTCTGACTTATTTTGCTTAGCATTATACTCTCAAGATCCATCCATGTTGTCACAAATGTTCCTATATCATCTTTTCTTACCGCCGAATAGTATTACTTTGTGTACATATACCACAACTTCTTTATCCATTCATCTATCGAAGGACATTTTGGTTGTTTCCATGTCTTGGCCACCGTAAACAAAGCTGCAATGAACATTGGAGCACACGTGTCTTTATGGATAAATGTTTTCAGATTTTTTGGGTAGATACCCAGGAGAGGGATTGCTGGCTGGGTCATATGGTAATTCTATTCGTAATTTTTTCAGGAACCTCCACACTGCCTTCCGTAGTGGCTGCACCAGTCTACATTCCCACCAACAGTGTATGAGGTTCCTTTTTCTCCACAGCCTCTCCAACACTTGTTACTATTTGTCTTGTTGATGATAGCCGTTCTGACTGGGGTGAGGTGATATCTCATTGTGGTTTTTATTTGCATTTCTCTCATGATTAGTGATGTTGAGCATTTTTTCATATTGTCTATTTGCCATTTGTATGTCCTCTTTGGAGAAATGTCTCTTCAGGTCCTCTGCCCATTTTTCAATTGGGTTGTTTGTTTTTTTGTTGTTGAGTTGCATGAGTTACTTGTATATTTTGGATATTAGCCTCTTATCGGAGGCACTGTTTGCGAAAATCTTCTCCCATTCAGTTGGTTGCCTCTTTATTTTGTCGATGGTTTCTTTTGCTGTGTAGAAGCTTTTAAGTTTCATATAGTCCCACTCATTTATTTTAGCTTTTACTTCCACCGCCTTTGGAGTCAAATTCATAAAATGCTCTTTGAATCCAAGGTCCATAAGTTTAGTACCTATGTTTTGTTCTATGCAGTTTATTGTGTCAGGTCTTATGCTTAAGTCTTTGATCCACTGTGAATTAATTTTAGTACATGGTGACAGATACCAGTCTAGTTTCATTCTTTTGCACGTGGCTATCCAATTCTCCCAGCACCATTTATTGAAGACGCTGTCTTTTCTCCATTGCATGTTTTTTCCTTCTTTGTCAAAACTTATCTGTCCATATTTCTGTGGTTTTATTTCTGAGTTCTCAATTCTATTCCATTGGTCTATGTGTCTGTTTTTCTGCTAATACCATGCTGTTCTGATTATTGTTGCCCTGTAATAAAACTAAAGTCAGGGAGTGTGGTACCTTCAGCATTGTTCTGTTTTCTTAAGATTGCTTTGGCTATTCGGGGTCTTTTGTGTTCCAAACAAATCTGATGATTTTCTGTTCTATTTCTTTAAAAAATGCCATTGGGATTTTGATGGGGATTGCGTTAAATCTGTATACTGCTTTGGGTAATATGGCCATTTCAACTATGTTGATTCTTTCAATCCATGAACACAGAATGTCTTTCCATTTCTTTGTGTCTTCTTCATTTCTTTTTAAAATGTCGTATAGTTTTCAGCATCTATGTCCTTCACATCCTTGGTTAAGTTTATTCCTAGGCATGTTATTCTTTTTGCTGCAATCGGAAAAGGAATTGTTTTCTTTTATTTCTTTTTCTGAGATTTCATTGTTAGTATGTAGGTATGCAATGGACTTTTGTACATTGATTTTATAGCCAACAACTTTACTGCTTTCGTTGATTGTTTCTAATAGCTTTTCGGTGGAGTCTTTAGGGTTTTCTATGTATAGCATCATGTCATCTGCAAACAGTGACAATTTAATTTCTTCATTCCCAGTTTGGATGCCTTTTATTTCTTTCTCTTGCCTGATTGCTCTGGTGAGAACTTCCAACACTATGTTGGTAAGCAGAGGTGATAGGGGACAGCCCTGTCGTGTTGTTCCTGAACGTAGAGAAAAGGGCTTCAGTTTTTCACTGTTAATTATGAGATTAATTGAGGGTTTTTCATATATGGTCTTTATTATGTTAAGGCATTTTCCTTCTATACCTATTTTATTAAGTGTTTTAATCATAAATGGATGTTTTCTCTTGTCAACTGCTTTTTCTGGATCAATTGATACAATATACGATTTTTGTCGTTTATTTTGTTTACGTAGTGTATCACATTGATGGATTTGCATATGTTGAACCATCTTTGAGCCCCAGGGATAAACCCCACTTGGTCAAGATAAATAATCTTTTTAATGTATTGCTGCATTCGATTTGCTAGAATTTTGTTTAGGATTTTTGCATCTATATTCATCAGAGATATTGGTCTGTAGTTTTCCTTTTTTGTGTTGTCCTTACCAGGTTTTGGTTATCAGGGTAATGTTGGCCTAATAAAATGAATTAGTGAGTACTGTCTCTTCTTCATTTTTTGGAAGAGTATGAGCAGGATTGGTATTAGATCCTCTTTGAAGGTTTTGTACAATTCACTAGTGAAGCCATCTGGTCCCGGACTTTTGCTTTTGGGGAGGTTTTGGATGACTGATTCAATTTCGTTACTGGTGATGAGTCTATTTAGATTTTCCTATTATTCATGGGTCAGCCTAGGAAGGCTATATGTTTCTAAGAACTTCTCCATTTCTTCTAGGTTATTGAATTTGGTGGCATATAGTCCTTCATAGTATTCTTGGATGATCCTTTGTATTTCTGTGGCATCCGTGATATCTTCCCCTTTTCATTTCTGATTTTGTTTATTAGAGTCTTTTCTCTTTTTATCTTAGTGAGTGTAGCCAAAGGTTTGTCAATTTTGTTAATCTTTTCAAAGAACAAGCTCTTTGTCACATTACTTTTTTCTATTATCTTTCTGTTCTCTATTTCATTTAGTTCTGCTCTGATTTTTGTTATTTCCTTTCTTCTGCTGACCTTGGCTTTGATTTGTTCTTCTTTTCTAGTTCTTTAAGTTGTATTGTGAGGTTACTTATTTGGGATTTTTTGTTGTTTCTTGAGATAGGCCTGTAATGATATAAATTTCCTTCTTAAAACTGCTTTCGCTGCATCCCCAAAATTTTGGTAGATGTATTTTCATTGTCATTTGTTTCTATGTATTTTTTGATCTCTCCTCTAATTTTTTCTTTGACCCAGTTATTGTTTAAAAGCATGTTGTTTCAATTGAAAAATGGGCAGAGGACCTGAAGAGACATTTCTCCAAAGAGGACATACAAATGGCACATAGACATATGAAAAAATGCTCAACATCACTAATCATCAGAGAAATGCAAATAAAAACCACAATGAGATATCACCTCACCCCAGTCAGAATGTCTATCATCAACAAGACAAATAGTAACAAGTGTTGGAGAGGCTGTGGAGAAAAAGGAACCCTCATACACTGTTGGTGTTAATGCAGACTGGTACAGCCATTATGGAAGGAGGTGTGAAGGTTCCTCAAAAAATTACAAATAGAATTACCATATGACCCAGCAATCCTTCTCCTGGGTATCTACCCAAAAAATCTGAAAACACTTATCCATAAAGACACGTGTGCTCCAATGTTCATTGCAGCTTTGTTTACGGTGGCCAAGACATGGAAACAACCAAAATGTCCTTCGATAGATGAATGGATAAAGAAGTTGTGGTATATATACACAATGGAATACTATTCCGCGGTAAGAAAAGATGACATAGGAACATTTGGGACGACATGGGTGAATCTTGAAAGTATGCTGCTAAGCAAAATAAGTCAGACAGAAAAAGTAGAGAACCATATGATTTCACTGATATGTGGTATATAAACCAAAAACAACAAAAGAACAAGACAAAAAAATGAGAAACAAAAACTCATAGACACAGACAATAGTTTAGTGTTTACCAGAGGTTAAGGGGATGGGTGTGGGAGATGAGGGTAAGGAGGATCAAATATGTGGTGATGGAAGGAGAACTGACTCTGGGTGGTGAACACACAATGGGATTTATAGATGATGTAATACAGAATTGTACACCTGAAATCTATGTAATTGTACTAACAATTGTCACCCCAATAAATTTAAAAAAAAAATAGTCAGCGAAAGACAAAAATAAAAAAAATCATGTTGTTTAATCTCCATGTATTTGTGGTTTTTCCTGATTTGATTTTGCAGTTGATACCCAATTTCAAAGCCTTGTGATCAGAGAATATGTTTGGTATGATTTCAATCTTCTTAAATTTGCTGAGGCTAGTTTTATGTCCCAGCATATGGTCTATGCTTGAGAATGTTCCATGTACACTAGAAAAACATGTACAGTCTGATGTTTTAGGATGAAGTGCTCTATATATGTCAATTATGTCCATTTCATCTAATGTGTCATTTAAGGCTGCTATTTCTTTACTTATTTTCTATTTGGATGATCTATCTATAGCTGTCAATGATGTATTTATGTCCCCTACTATAATTGTGTTTTGGTCCATTTCTCCCTTTAGTTCTGTTAGTTGTTTGGTATATTTCGGTGCTCCCTGATTGGGGGCATAAATATTGATGACTGTTACGTCTTCTTGTTGTATAGTCCCCTTTACCATTATGAAATGTCCATCTTTGTCTCTTGTTACCTTTTCACCCTGAAGTCTGTTTCATCTGATATTATGGCTACACCTGATTTTCTCTGGGTACCATTTGCTTGGAATGTCAATTTCCACCCTTTCACTTTGAGTCTATGCTTGTCCTTGTAGCTGAGATGTGTCTCTTGGAGACAGCATATTGTTGTGTTTAGTTTTTTGATCCAATCTGCTACTCTGTGCCTTTTTATTGGTGAGTTCAATCCATTTACATTTAGGGTGATTATTGATATGTGAGGATTTCCTGTCATTCTATCTTTAGTTTTCTGGTAAGGCTGTGTCTCCATTGTTTCTTTGCCTGTTTGTTGTTGTCTATTATTTCTGTGTGGTGGTATTCTATGATGTTTCCCTCTGTTTCTTTTATTGCTGTATATACTTCAATACTGGATTTTTTTTGAGTGGTTACCCTTAAGTTTATGTAAAAGAAAGTTTGATATTTAGAGTATTCCATTTTCTTCAGCATGCTTTCTTTCTCCATTCCCATATTCCAGTTCAGGCCTTTACTCTCCCCCTTTTTATGTTTTGGTTGCCACAAATTGTCCCTGTTGATGGTGATCAAATAGCCTGCTTTAGTGTTTCTTGTAGTGCAGGTCGTGTATTAGAAAATTCCCTCAGCTTCTGTATGTCTGGAAAAGTCCTTCATATCTGAAGGATATCTTTGCTGGGTATGTTATTCTTGGCTCCTAATTTCCCTCTTTCAATAGTTTGAATATTTCGTTCCACTCCCTTCTGGCTTACAGAGTTCCTGCTGAGAAATCTGATGATAATCTAATGGGCTTTCCTTTGTAGGTAAAAGTCTTCTTTTCCCTGTCTGCCTTGAGGATTCTTTCTTTGTCGTTGATTTTTGACAGCTTCAATACAGTGTGCCTTGAGAAGGCCTGCTGGAATTGAGCTAATTAGGTGTTCTCTTTGCTTCTTGGATTCGAGGATCCAGTTCTGTCCACAAGTTTGGAAAGTTCTCGTCAACTATTTGTTTGAATATACTCTCTGTTCCCCTCTCTTTCTTCTCCTCTGGTATGTCCATTATTCTTATATTGCTCTTTCTGATGGAGTCAGAAAGTTCTTGTAGAGTTCTTTCATTTCCTTTAAGTCTCAAGTCTGTTTCTTCTTCCATCCATGTCATTTCTAGGTTTCTACTTCGATGTCACTGATTCTTTCCTCCATCTGGTCAACTCTACTACCTAAGCTGCCTATTTCATTCTTAATTTCTTCTATTGAGTTCTTAATCGCCAGAAATTCTATTTGGTTCTTTGTTAAAATTTCAATCTCTTGTGTAAAATGCTCATGTTTTTCTTTGACTGTGTTTCTGAGTTCATTAAAGTCTCTTTTTGTGTTTTCTTGCATGTTGTTGAGTTTTTCCAGAACTGTAATCTTGAATTCTCTGTCATTTAAGTCACATATTTCCATATTTTTAATTTCGTTTTCTGGAGACTTTTCACTTTCTTTCTGAGCTGTCTTCTTTCCTTGGTTATTTGTGGCAATTAATGATTTATTATTTCTCTTCCTAGATATTTACAGGAGCAGGTTCTGTAACAGGTTCGTAGGAAGAGATCTTTCTTTTGTTTTCCAGTACGTATTGGTAGAATGTTTTATTTTCTCTCTGACTGCAGCCATTTTTTCTCTCTCAAACTGTAGTGTTAGATTTTCTCTGCCCTGTTCCAGCTTCTCACAAAATGGGGGGATTCCCTGGAAGGGGGCTTCTCCTCTGTTAACAGTTCACCTGGGTTATAGGCCTCTGCATCCGTGTGGGTATGCGGAGCGCTTTTGAAGTTCCAAAACTCTTCCTACACCAGATTCAGAGCCCGTGTGTTTCAGCAGTTTTGTGTACTCCTATGTGGATCTGCTCAGTTAGGTAGGGACAGTGGTTGGGTGGGTTGTGAGAGGTGTCCAGACTAATGGTGGCAACCACCACCACAACTAGTCCTGCTTCCACAGCTCCCTCCCCTTTGCGGGAACTAGTTGCGGGAATCTGTGTCTGCAGACCACCATTCTCACAACTGCAAATATTCTGTTCTTTTGATCTGACACTGCTACTGTTCCACTTCTACCACTGGGCAGGTGGGGGCAGGGCGCGCTCTGGGAGGTTAGGGAGGAACCGCTAATCTCAGTGCCTAAGCCTTCTGTTCTCTGCTCTGCATAGAGTGCTTAAACCATCGTTTTCAGCGTTCTTAACTCAGTCTTTCCTCCGGGGTCTCTTCCGTGAGCGTTGGCTTCAGCCGTGTTATATGCTGTCCCCTCAGCCCTTTGGGCCATAAACGGAGCCCTAGCACTCCGAGTTCTTCCTTCTCCCGCAGCTGCAGTAGTTCTGGGATGCAGCGAGCTCAGAGCACTGAGCTTGGTCTGCGTCCTGCGCCCACATAGCTCTGTCTCCGCACTGCTCCCTTCCTCCTCCCCTGCTCGCCCAATTTGCCCACCTTTAGGTTATTTCTGTAGTGCACCTCTTAGTCTTGCCTGTCTGCTGTGCAGGGAGTCCTTTGTGGAGTTACAGTTGTTCAATTTGTTGTAAATTCCAGGGGAGATTTCAAGAGGCTCACCTCACGGTGCCATTTTTGTGATGTCACTTTGTTGTTTTAATTTCTGATAATGGCTATTCTAATGGGTGTGAACTGAAAAGAAGAAAACAGTCATTTATATATGAATTGATTTAACTGTGGCTCACCTTATTTTTTTTATATATTTTCTTTAAAATTTTATGTATTCATACATATACATATATCCAAATACACATACAAATATAATGAAATAGGTAATATATATAATATGTATATGACTGTATACCCCCTTTTCTCATTTATTTAATAGTGTGAACATTTACCCATATTATTAAGTATTCTTCTAAGATGTGTTTTTTTTTAAATGTATTATTTTTATTCATTTTTTTTTAATTTATTGCGGTGACTATTGTTAGTAAAATCACATCGATTTCAGGTGTACAATTCTGTATCACATCATCTATAAAATACAATGTGTGTTCACCACCCAGAGTCAGTTCTCCTTCCATCACCATATATTTGATCCCCCTTACCCTCATCTCCCACCCCCCAACCCCCTTATCCTCTGATAACCATTAAATTACGTTCCCCAGATTAATTTTCAAAACCCCATGGCCATCTTGTGGTTACTGATTGTTTTATAATCTCCTCACCTTCCCCATTACCCCCACTCCCCCGCCCATCTAGCAACCCTCAGTTTTTCTTCTTTGTCTCCAAAACTGTTTCTGATTAGTTCATTCACTTATTCTTTTCTTCAGATTCCGCATATAAGTGAGATCATATGGTACTTATCTTTCTCTGTCTGACTTATTTCACTTAAAATAGTGAACATTATGTTAAGTGAAATAAGTCAGACAGAGAAAGATAAGTACCATATGATCTCACTTATTTGCGGAATCTAAAGAAAAGAATAAGTGAATGAACGAACCAGAAACAGTGTTGGAGACAAAGAGGAAAAACTGAGGATTGCTAGATGGGCGGGGGGGGGGGGTAAAGGGATTGAAGGGCAGTCGGTGACCACAGGATGGCCACGGGGTTTGAAAATTAATCTGGGGAACGTAATTTAGCGGTTACCAGAGGGTAAAGGGGTTGGGGGTGGGAGATGAGGGTAAGGGGGATCAAATATACGGTGATGGAAGGAGAACTGACTCTGGGTGGTGAACACACAATGTAATTTATAGATGATGTGATATAGAATTGCACACCTGAAATCTATGTAATTTTAATAACAATTGTCACCCCAATAAATTTAAATTAAAAAAAAAGAAAGTTTAAAAAAAAATAATAATAATGTTCTCTAGGTTCATCCATGTTGTTGCAAATGGTAAGATTTCTTTCTTCTTTATAGCTAAGGAATACTCCATTGTATAAATGTACCACATTTTCTTAATCCAGTCGTCTACCGATGGGCATTTCGGTTGTTTCCATGTCTTAGCTATTGTGTATAGTGCTGCAATAAACATAAGAGTGCATAAAGATTTTTGAATTGGAGTTTTGGATTTCTCCGGATAGATACCTAGGAGTGGAATTACTGGATCATAGGGTAGTTCCATTTTCAGATTTTTGAGATACCTCCATACTGTTTTCTTTTTTTTTTTTTTTTTATTAATTTATTTTTAATTTATTGGGGTGACAATTGTTAGTAAAATTACATAGATTTCAGCTGTGCAATTCTGTATCACATCATCCATAAATCACACTGTGTGTTCACCACCCAGAGTCAGCTCCCCTTCCATCACCATACATTTGATCCCCCTCACCCTCATCCCCCACCCCCCAACCCCCTTACCCTCTGGTAACCACCAAATTACGTTCCCCAGATTAATTTTCAAACCCCGTGGCCATCCTGTGGTCACCGACTGCCCTCCAATCCCTTCACCCTCCCCCCCACCCCCCAACCCTCCCGCCCATCTAGCAACCCTCAGTTTTTCCTCATTGTCTCCCAAACTGTTTCTGATTAGTTCATTCACTTATTCTTTTCTTTAGAATCCGCAAATAAGTGAGATCATATGGTACTTATCTTTCTCTGTCTGACTTATTTCACTTAACATAATGTTCTCTAGATCCATCCATGTTGTTGCAAATGGTAAGATTTCTTTCTTCTTTATGGCTGCATAATACTCCATTATATAAATGTACCACAGTTTCTTAATCCAGTCATCTACCGATGGGCATTTTGGTTGTTTCCATGTCTTAGCTATTGTGTATAGTGCTGCAATAAACATAGGAGTGCATAAAGATTTTTGAATTGAAGTTTTGGATTTCTCCGGATAGATACCTAGGAGTGGAATTACTGGATCATAAGGTAGTTCCATTTTCAGATTTTTGAGATACCTCCATACTGTTTTCCACAGCGGCTGCACCAGTCTGCAATCCCACCAACAGTGCACAAGCGTTCCCTTTTCTCCACATCCGCGCCAGCACTTGTTGTTTGTTGATTTATTGATGATAGCCATTTTGACTGGGGTGAGGTGGTATCTCATTGTGGTTTTTATTTGCATTTCTCTGATGGTTAGTGAGGTTGAGCATTTCTTCATATGTCTGTTTGCCATCTGTATGTCCTTTTTAGAAAAATGTCTCTTCAAGTCCTCTGCCCATTTTTTAATTGGGTCGTTTGTTTTTTTGGAGTTGAGTTGAGTGAGTTTTCCATAGATTTGTGATATTAATCCCTTATCAGATATATCATTGGCAAATATCTTTTCCCATTCAGTAGGATCCCTTCTTGTTTTATTGATGGTTTCCTTTGCTGTGAAAAAACTTTTTAGTTTGATATAATCCCACATGTTTATTTTTTCTCTTAGTTCCCTCGAGCGAGGGTGTATATCAGTAAAAATCTTACTCCGGGTAATGTCTGAGAAGTTTCTTCCTATATTTTCTTCTAGGTATTTTATGGTTTCAGATCTTACATTTAAGTCTTTAAGCCATTTTGAATTTATTTTTGTATATGGTGTAAGGAGGTGGTCCAACTTCATTTTTTTGCATGTGTCTGTCCAGGTTTCCCAGCACCATTTATTGAATAGACTGTCTTTACCCCATCGTACATTCTTACTTCCATTGTCGTAGATTAAATTGCCATATAGGCATGGATTTATTTCTGGACTCTCCATTCTGTTCCATTGCTCTATGTGTCTGTTTTTATGCCAGTACCATGCTGTTTTGATTACTGTAGCCTTGTAATATAATTTGAAGTCAGGTATTGTTATACCTCCCACTTTGTTCTTATTTCTCAAGATTGCCTTTGCTATTCGGGGTCATTTATGGTCCCATATAAATTTTAGGATTATATGTTCTATTTCTGTGAAAAACGTCGTTGGTAGTTTGATAGGAATTGCGTTGAATATGTATATTGCCTTAGGCAGTATGGACATTTTAACTATATTAATTCTTCCTATCCATGAACATGATACGTGTTTCCATCTATTTATATCTTCTTTCATTCCTTTCTTCAGTGTCTTATAATTTTCTGAGTACAGATCTTTTACTTCTTTGGTTAAATTTATTCCGAGGTATTTTATAGTCTTTGGAGCAATTGTAAATGGGATTTTTTTTTTAATTTCTCCTTCTGATGTTTTATTATTGGTATATACAGATGCAGCTGATTTCTGAATATTAATTTTGTATCCTGCTACTTTATTAAATTCATCTATCAGCTCTAATAGCTTTTTGGTGGAGTCTTTAGGGTTCTCTCCATATAGTGTCATATCATCTGCATATAATGATAATTTTACTTCCTCCTTACCAATTTGGATGCCTTTTATTTCTTTTTCTTGTCTGATTGCTGTGGCGAGAACTTCCAGCAATATGTTGAATAGAAGTGGAGAAAGTGGGCAACCTTGCCTTGTTCCTGATCTTAGGGGGAATGGTTTTAGCTTTTCCCCATTGAGTATGATGTTAGCTGTGGGTTTGTCATATATGGCCTTTATTATGTTGAGATATGATCCCTCTATTCCCACTTTAAGGGTTTTTATCATAAAGGGCTGTTGGATTTTATCAAATGCTTTTTCTGCATTTATCGATATGATCATGTGATTTTCATTTTTCATTTTGTTAATGTGGTGTATCATATTAATTAATTTGTGGATGTTGAACCACCCTTGCATACCAGGGATAAATCCCACTTGATCATGGTGTACGATCTTTTTAATGTATTGCTGAATTCTGTTCGCTAATATTTTGTTGAGGATTTTTGCATCTATGTTCATTAGAGATATCGGCCTGTAGTTTTCTTTTTTTGTGGTGTCTTTGTCTGATTTTGGGATCAGGGTGATAGTGGCCTCATAAAAAGTGTTTGAGAGTCTTCCCTCCTTCTGGATTTTTTGGAAGAGCTTGAGGAGAATAGGTATAATTCTTTTTTGAATTATACAGGTGTAAAATTCACCTGTATAGCCATCTGGTCCAGGGCTTTTGTTTGTTGGGAGATTGTTGATTACTGATTCAATTTCCCTGGTGGTAATCAGTCTATTCAGGTTTTCTGTTTCTTCTTGAGTTAGCCTTGGAAAGTTGTATGCCTCTAGAAAATTGTCCATTTCTTCCAGATTGTCAAATTTGTTGGCATATAGTTGCTCATAATAACTTCTTAAAACTTTTTGTATTTCTGCAGTGTCCGTTGTCACTTCTCCTCTTTCATTTCTGATTTTATTAATTTGGGTCCTCTCTCTCTTTTTTTTAATGAGTCTGGCTAATGGTTTGTCAATTTTGTTTATCTTCTCTAAGAACCAACTCTTGGATTCATTGATCTTTTGTATTGTTTTTCTGGTTTCTATTTCATTGATTTCTGCTCTGATCTTTATTTTCTCCTTCCTTGTGCTCCCTTTGGGTTTATTTTACTGTTCTTTTTCCAGATCCCTTAAGTGTGAAGATAAACTGTTGATTAGTGATGTTTCTTGTTTCTTTAGGTAGGCCTGCAAAGCTATGAATTTCCCTCTTAGGACTGCTTTCGCGGCATCCCATAGATTTTGGGTCGTCGTGTTTTCATTTTCGTTTGTCTCGAGATATCTTTTGATTTCTTCCTTGATCTCCTGCTTGACCCATTCATTATTTAGTAATAAGTTATTCAGCCTCCATGAATTGGTGTGTCTTCCAGTTTTTTTCCTGTAGTTCATTTCTAATTTCATAGCATTGTGATCAGAGAAGACAATTGGTATGATTTCAATTTTCTTAAATTTATCAAGACTTGTTTTGTGGCCTAACATATGGTCTATCTTGGAAAATGTTCCATGTGCGCTTGAGAAACACGTGTATTTTGCAGCATTGGGGTGAAATATTCTGAAAATATCGATTAAATCCAAGTGGTCCAATGTATCATTTAAGGCTGTTGTTTCCATATTGATTTTCTGTGTGGAAGAGCTGTCCTTTGTTGTCAGAGGTGTGTTGAAGTCCCCTACTATGCTAATGTTACTGTTGATCTCTGTCTTTATGTCAGTCAGTACCTGTTTTATATATTTAGGTGCTCCTATGTTGGGTGCATAGATGTTCACTAGTGTTATGTCCTCTTGTCGGATTGATCCCTTTATTATTATATAGTGCCCATCTTTATCTTTTAGTATGTTCCTCATTTTAAAGTCTATTTTGTCAGATTGCAACTCCGGCTTTTTTCTCATTTCCATTTGCATGAAATATCTTACTCCAACCCTTCACTTTCAGCCTGTGTGTGTCTTTTGTTCTGAGGTGAGTCTCTTGTATACAGCATATACAAGGGTCTTGCTTTCTTATCCAGTCAGCCACCCTATGTCTCTTGATTGGAGCATTTAATCCGTTTACATTTAAAGTGATTATTGACAGGTACATAGTTATTGCCATTTTTTAATTTGTAGTTAGGTTGTTTTGATCTTTCTTCTATTTACAGAAGTCCTTTTAGTATTTCTTGCAATGCTGGCTTGGTGGTAATAAATTCCTTTAGCTTATTTTTTTCTGGAAAGCTCTTTATCTCTCCATCAACTTTAAATGATAGCCTTGCTGGATGAAGCAATCTAGGTTGTAGGCCTTTGTTTTCCATCACTTTGAGTATCTCCTGCCACTCCCTCCTGGCCTTCAATGTTTCTGTAGAAAAGTCATTTGATAGTCTTATGGGAGTTCCCTTGTATGTAACCCTCTGTCTTTCTCTTGCTGCTTTTAGGATTCTCTCTTTGTCCTTAAGCTTTGCCATCTTAACTATAATGTGTCTTGGTGTGGACCTGTTTGGGTTTATCCTGGTTGGAACTCTCTGCACTTCCTGGACTTGTATGTTGGTTTCCTTCATCAGGTTGGGGAAGTTTTCGGACATTATTCCTTCAAATATGTTCTCAATCCCTTGCTTCCTCTCTTCACCTTCTGGTATTCCTATGATGCGCATGTTGTTGCGCTTGATGTTATCCCAGAGGTCTCTTAAGCCATCCTCATTGTATTTTATTCTTTTTTCTTTCTGTTGTTCTCTTTGGGTGATCTCTGCTACCTTGTCTTCTAAGTCACCGATTCGATCCTCTGCTTCATCTAACCTGCTGGTAATTCCTTCAAGTGAGTTCTTAATTTCAGTAATTGTGTTCTTTAGTTCTAACTGTTTGTTCGTTATGATTTCTACATCCTTCTTTATGTCTTCTTTAAGCTCCTTAAACATTCTTATCACCACACCAGTGTTCTGAACTCTGTCTCTGAAAGGTTGGTTACCTCTGCTTCATTTGGGTCCAGTTGTGGACGTTTCTTCTGTTCTTTTATTTGGGATGTTTATCTTTGTTTCCCCATTCTGGCTGACTCTCTGTGTTTGCTTTGATGTATTAGGTAGATCCCCTAGAGTTCTTAGTTCTTGCTAGGTTATCTTATGTAGTATGTGTCCTTTATATTTGACTTGCACTACTTCGTTCTTCTCCTCTGCGTGTGCTCCAAAGGTGACTCTTGTGTTGTGTATATTGTCCTA